>NW_026895577.1:0-167514 GCF_033153095.1 Gastrolobium bilobum | reverse complement strand
GGTACTGTTACTTGTTTATTTTACTTGGTTAGGTTGGTCTTGCTCCAATAAGCCCACAACCCATCTAATGACAACACAGAGCACTAGGAATGCTTATCTTGTGGGTCCGTTCAGTGCGAAGCTATACCCTTATAGGTCCACCCACGACTTTAGCTAAGACATCTCCATATCTGTAGTACATGAGGTCCATCCGGTATTCTTGAATCCTCATGATTGTGATCTCATCACAGATACTCAAGAGATACCTATTTTATTCCACGGGGTTTATCAAGTTATTCATAATATATTAACATTAATATCGAGACAGAATTATGAGACAAGATAAATAGTGCTTTTATTTATTTGCAACAATATTAAAAAGGTCTACATCTCTGTCCTTATTTAATCATAAGATTGTCTCTAGGACACCCAAATACTAACAAGCTCCCACTTGGCCTAGAGCCAATCAGACCTAAGTCGTATACCCAAAGCCTCATAATGACTATCATGTTTTCTCTGAGAAACAGCCTTTGTCAGAGAATCGGCCAGGTTATCATCTGTGGGAACATAATCCATCTTTACATCCATTCTATCAATGATTTCTCTAATCAGGTGATATCTGCGGAGCACGTGCTTAGATCTTTGATGAGACCTAGGTTCCTTTGACTGCGCAATGGCTCCAGTGTTGTCGCACAGCAACTGTATGGGCTCATCCACGCTTGGAACCACCCTAAGTTCAGATATGAACTTCTTGATCCACACGGCCTCCTTAGCCGCTTCTGAAGCAGCTATGTATTCAGCTTCTGTCGTTGAATCTGCTGTTGTCTCCTGCTTGGAACTCTTCCAAGATACTGCCCCACCATTTAAGGTGAATACGAACCCTGACTGTGACTTGCAGTCATCTTTGTCACTCTGAAAGCTGGCATCAGTGAACCCTTTCACTGTAAGCTCATTAACCCCACCATAGACCAAAAACGCATCCTTAGTTCTTCTCAAGTATTTAAGGATGGTCTTGACTGCCGTCCAGTGACCCTCTCCAGGGTCAGACTGGTATCTGCTCGTAATGCTTAAAGCATATGAGACATCTGGTCTCGTACATATCATGGCATACATGATGGACCCAATAGCCGAAGCGTATGGAATTCCACTCATGCGATCCTTCTCAGGCTGTGACTTAGGACACATAGCCTTTGAAAGATGTATCCCATGACTGACAGGTAGAAAACCCCTTTTCGACCCTTCCATGCTAAACCTTTTTAGCATCTTGTCAATATACGTGGATTGAGATAAACCCAGCAGCCTGTTTGATCTATCTCTATAGATCTTTATACCAAGTATAAAGGCCGCCTCTCCCAAATCCTTCATGGTGAAGCTTTCTGAAAGCCATTCTTTCGTTGTTTGTAATGTGGGGATGTCATTTCCTATAAGCAATATGTCATCTACATAAAGCACTAGGAAGACAACATTACTCCCACTAACCTTCCTATAAACACAAGGTTCATCCTCGTTCTTGATGAAACCGTTACTCCTAACGACCTCATCAAAACGAATATTCCAACTCCTTGATGCTTGCTTTAGCCCATATATCGACCTTTGAAGTTTGCATACCATATGCTCCTGATCTTTGATTACAAAGCCTTCAGGTTGTGTCATGTACACTTCCTCCTTCAAGAACCCATTCAAGAAGGCGGTCTTGACATCATTTGCCAAATTTCATAGTCGTGATATGTCGCTATTGCAAGCATGATCCTAATAGATTTGATCATGGCAACAGGTGAGAAAGTCTCATCATAGTCAACTCCTTGTCTTTGACGATACCCTTTCGCAACCAACCTAGCTTTGTAGGTCTGAACGTTGCCATTTGCATCGGTCTTTCTTTAAAGACCTATTTGTTACCAATAGGAACTATTCCTTGCGGTTTTGGAACCAAGGTCCATACCTTGTTTTGATACATCGAATCCATTTCAGATTCCATGGCTTCAAGCCATCTAGAAGAGTCAACATCATTGACTTCCTCTTCGTAGTTACTTGGTTCATCATCCTCGACGGTTTGCTGATTCTCAATCACAAATCCATACCTCTCAGGTGGATGGATGACCCTCGTAGACCTACGAAGTTGTGTGTTTACTTCTCCATTGGAGAACGTCGCCTGCTGAGCAGACTTGGGTTCCTCAATCTGTTCACGTGGTTCTTGAACTTCTTCAAGATCAATCTTACTCCCACTGGCTCCTTGAAAGATCAAATCCTTCTCAAGGAACTCAGCATTCTTGGATACAAACACTTTGTGTTCATCCATAGAGTAAAAGTAGTATCCTTTAGTACCTTTAGGATACCCCACAAAAAGACATTTAGTACTCTTAGCACTAAGCTTGTCTGATGCCAATGTCTTGACATAAGCAGGCGATCCCCAAACCCTGAGATAACTCAGGTTGGGTCTCTTACCATTCCATATCTCATATGGTGTGGTCTGAACAGATTTAGACGGTACCCTATTTGGAAGTTGAGTCTCACTCATCATAGACCTTACCATGTCTAACAAGGTCCTGTTTCTCCTTTCGGAGACACCATTTTGGTGTGGTGTGTAAGGAGCAGTAAACTGCGAGAGAATTCCATTCTCTCTCAGATAATCCTGAAATTCATGGCTCAAATATTCACCACCACGATCTGATCGTAATGTCTTAATTATCTTTCCATGCTGTTTCTCTACTTCACTCCTAAATTCTTTGAACTTTTCAAAAGCTTCGGATTTATATCTCATCAGGTACACATACCTAAATCTTGATTTGTCATCCGTAAAGGTAATGAAATAGGAGTATCCTCCTCTAGCCTCAATAGACATTGGGCCACATACATCAGAGTGAATGAGTTCTAATAACTCACTAGCCCTATGACTCTCAAGCCCTTTGGGCGTGTGACGAGTCATTTTTCCAGCTAGACAAGATTCACATTGTCTATAGGTTTCCAAATCCAAGGAATCTAGGTATCCATTTGCATGCATCCTAGACAATCTTGTTTCATTTATGTGCCCTAGTCTACAGTGCCAAAGGTATGATTGATTATCTATCCTAGGTCGTTTCACATCTATTTTGAGCACTTCAGTTCCCATTTCCAGAACATACAATCCATTTATTAAGGTAGCAATACCATAAATAATATCATTCATAATGATAGAAAATGTATCATTCTTAATACTGAAAATAAAACCATCTTGTTCCAAACAAGAAATTGAAATAATGTTTCTGGAAATACTTGGAACATAAAGACATTTATTCAAATGCAAAATAAGGCTCGTAGGCAAAATGAGGTCGGCTTCCCCAATAGAATGAGCAGCAACGCTTGCTCCATTTCCAACGCGGAGGTCCACCTCGTTCCTCTCCAATCTCCTGGGGCTCCTAAGTGCCTGCAACATATTGCAGACGTGAGAACCACAACCGGTATCCAATACCCATGAAGTAGGATTAGCACATGAATAATTTATCTCAATCATGAAAATACCTGAGGTAGAAGCATCACCATGCTTCTTGTCCTTTACACTCTTCAGGTAGTCTGGACAGTTCCTCTTCCAATGGTCTTTCTTGCTACAATGGAAGCACTCAGCATCGCCTTTGTCCTTGGATGCTTTCTTACCCTTCTTGTTGCCCTTCTTCTTCTTGGATTTTCCTTTGGGATTAAGGGAGTCACCTTTAGCAGGCCCCTTACCCTTACCCTTGGCCTTGCTAGGCCCACCAATCAGAAGAGCTTGTGTCTTATCCTTCTTGATAGACACTTCAGCAGTTGTTAACATACTTAACAACTCAGGCAAGCTCACTTGCATCCCATGCATGTGGTAATTCATGATGAATTGACTAAAGGATGGTGGAAGTGAGGTGAGGACTAAGTCATTACTTAGTTCGACATCCATGATAAAGCCTAGATTTCCTAGCTTCTCAATCAGATCGATCATCTTAAGAACATGACTGCCAACAGGCATGCTCTCAGACATCCTGCAAGAGAACAATTCTCTTGAGGCCTCATACCTCTTATGCCTGCCTTTAATGTCATACAACTCCTTGAGATGTAAGACAATAGAGGGAGCATCCATATGCTCATGCTGCTTTTGCAGTTCAGGCGACATGGATGCCAACATGATGCAGACAGCCAACACATTGTCATCCATGTGCTGTTTGTGGGCCTCGAAATCAAATTCCGCGAAACCATCTTCCCCTTCCCTAGGAGCTACGGGTAATTCAGCATCTAGGACGTAAGCAATCTTTTCGGCCCTTAGAACAATTCTTAGGTTCCGATACCAGTCCATAAAATTTGGACCGGTCAGCTTGTTCGTATCAAGTATAGAGCGCAGTGACAATGTATTAGTCATACTAATTAACTGAAAAATGTAAAGATAAAATTAATTAATATTTGGTCATGTAGTAAAAACAAATTATTAAAGACTTTAAATAATTTTTCACCTCCCACTATTTTATCTAAGTCAATGACTCTTCCTTTTGACTTAGGGTTATTCTACTTTTAGAATTTACCTTAGTGGGATTAAGAATGCGATTATTTATTTTAACCCTCGTCTGAGACCGCAAGATTAATTTAAATAATGGATTGATCTTTATTAATGGTATCTTATACCCTTTCTTAACATTAGGTTGACAACTCCTTGTCACTTAGTGGTGCATCTCATACAACCAACCTAGCATTATTACCCTAAGCACATAAGCCCGGCTGAGCCTGCAGCTCATGTCTCAGTTAAGCACTAACCAGAACCCCAAGTGTCTTACACTTATAATACTACTCTTACTCAACGAAACAGTGGGTCCCAACTGGGTTGTAGAGCACCACTATTTAGAGGAGGTTCGAGTAATATTGGTGGTGGGAGGTAATCATGCACTCAATAATTTTATTCCTTTTAAGGGTTCATTTTATTAAGGGTTTATTAAGTCTCATCAAACGCATTAATATATTATCATGTTAGTCGTAACCTATGTCATACATCTAACAGTTTAAACTAGTTGCAATTGGACTTGCATAATAATCATACAAACGCGATTTAGTCCAACTCATGTATACTAGACGTCATAAGCCATAAAGCATACATATCGCGATACTCTATCTCATGCATACTAGTCGTATATTAACATACATGCAAATAAAACAATTTTATTTTGAGATAGTCATGGTGCTCGCTCTTTTGTCCATCTTGCTTCTCAAGCCTCGGCTTCTTGTCGTCTATACACCACTAGCCTAATTTCTCTAATTACAATTAAAGAAACTCCAAAACATCTTAGAGGGACAAAATTTAAATTACAAAATTTAAATTACAAAAAATTTGAAATTTAAATTACATCTCTTGTAAAAGAGCCCAAAATTACAAATTAATTTAAAACTTCAAATTTCAAATTCCAGGCACCATGACCATCCCCTTCCTCTTTTGCACCTGAAATGTTAGACAACTCACAAGTACAAAATATTCTCACATAATATATATTTTTCACGTATGTCTTGATATTTAACAATTAATTATCAAAACATATTTAAAATTTAAAACTTTTCTTAATTTTTCAATTGGCCGAATTATATAACAATTAATATAATTCTAATTTTGTTGACTCTTTCTCAAAGAACACAAAATTAAATCATGCATATAGCCATCAACACTTAATGGCCGAACCATATACTCATGTATATGAGATTAATTTTCGAAAATTTTTATTGCATGCTCATGAAACAATTCATGGAGAAAAAATTAAGAAAACAATCAACGTGTTCAAAACACCTTTCATGGTCGAACTCCACCCTTCAAAAAGCTGCTTCCTTTTAAAACTTTTATAAAGAAAAAGACAACCATGAATATGAATGGATGCATGAACATGGCATTCGAAATAACATGTTCATAAAAACGAAAACTTTAACCGTTTAAAGTATTGTAAATTAGAATCCATTCATAAAAAATTGAATCTTTAACCTTTAAAGAGATTTTAACCGTGAAAATATGATCACAAACAAGGTACCATCACCCGTCGATGGTAAAGCAACCGGGCTCTGATACCACTTGAAAGTTCGAAATGGCCTTGAAGGCCGATGCATGCAAGAGGGAAAAACAAAATTTTTCTTTGCGGAATATACATGCACATCAAGATCATGCTTTAGGAAAGCATGATGTTACCTTGTTCGTGAAATCACCAGATGATCAAGGCAGGTCTGAAGTTCAAACCCTCTAATGTTGATCCACACCACCCACTCGTCTAGGTGCAAGAACTCCTTCTTGTGAAGCCACCGGATGATCACCACAAAGAGGCTTGCTAGGCGCTCTATGTGTGAAGATGGAGGCTAGGTGAAAGTGTTTGAAAGAGTGAAGCTCTCAATGTAAAAGCTTCACAAGTGGCGCAGGAGAAAAGAGAGAATAGGCTAGGCTTTTCAGAAAAACCCTTGGAGGAACAACTAACCACATAGGCGCATAAGAGGAGAGTATTTAAAATAAAATACCAATCAGATTTTTCTCCCAAAAATCTGATCATTAGGCGCCAGATTGGAGAGAGAGAAGTGGAGCTGTTTAATTTCAAAAATTGCTAACAGGCTCCTGGAATATTCTCTTGAGAATTGGTTCAAAACCTATTCAAAATTCTGATCAGAAATCTTCATAAGATCAGCTACATGGTGCGCCCCATATAGCCCAAAAAGGTGACCAGATACATCTGAGTAGTTGCATTCAAATTTGAATCAACTCACTCAGATTTTCTCCCAAATGACTGAATCTTCTGGAGCTGATTTTGATGAGCAAATCTTGCTCACCAACAGCCCAAATCAACGTCATATATAGCCTTGGATTATGTCCAAAAGATTCTCTCATGATACTAGTGATTTTTTCCAACAAGATCTCATCTTATCCTTTTGTTATGAAACAACCTTTCATAGGCAATTCAAATTCGAATTCAAATATTTGAATTCAAACATTCAAATATTCAAATTCAAATGTTCAAACATTCAAATTCAAATTTCAAATTTCAAATTTCAAAATTCCAATTTCAAAATTCGAATTCAAAATTCAAATTTCAAATTTCAAATTTCAAATTTCAAATTCAAAATTCGAATTTCGAAATTCAAATTCAAAATTTAAAATTTCAAAATTAAAATTTCGAATTCCAAAATTCAAAATTTAAATGTTTGATAATTAATTTAACTAATTAAATTAATTAGTAATGTCTTGGACTATCCAAGCCCATTACAATGATCCATGCGCCATCCACCCCTTTAGGTGGAGTTCCAAACAACTTCTTGGGCTAATAACTATTATTAGGCCCAATATCTTTAATGCTAGAGCATCTAGACAATTAGGTGTTTGTGTGTGACCCATTAGGTCCAACTTAGCCACTGACATAAATGGGCTTGGGCCCAATTAGCCCACAACCCATCTAATGACAACACAAAGCACTAGCAATGCTTTGTTGCCCAAGAACTAGTTAGATTAATTATTTGATCATCCTATTAAACATATTTGGTTGCCGTATGTTTGTCCCTTCGTCTCGGTTACCTTCCCATAAAACCTAGGGTAAGGAAACACATCAACCCTTGCGGTTTAGGGTTAGCTTTATATGAAATAAGGAGTCTTCAATTTACTGACTCTAAAGGCGGATCATCTTATGATCTCTTTTACTATGCATAGATTCCCGAGTCACTGTAAATGTCATCCTGATTTCTCCGGTTTAAGGATAACCTAATCTCTCACAGAGATTTGACGAATTCCTTCAGCTTATTACCCTAGCCCTGTGCCCTATCAGGACAAGCCTAAGAGCATACCTAGGAGTCTCCATGTTTCAGGAAGACGAGGTATACAGTCAAAGCATGCCTTCTAGAACACAGTCTAAGGAAAGACATACCCAAATATGAAGAGACTACTCTAATGATACTATCTGTGAGATTTCCTCATAGAGTCTCTTTGTGGGTCCGTTCAGTGCGAGCTATACCCTTATAGGTCCACCCACGACTTTAGCTAAGACATCTCCATATCTGTAGTACATGAGGTCTATACCTTGTATCCATATACAAGTAGATAAGTCGTGCTAGTCTTACCCGAGATTACTGATCCCATTCTCAGTATCTCTAGACTAGGAACATAAAATTAGGAATAAACATCCGGTATTCTTGAATCCTCATGATTGTGATCTCATCACAGATACTCAAGAGATACCTATTTTATTCCACGGGGTTTATCAAGTTATTCATAATATATTAACATTAATATCGAGACAGAATTATGAGACAAGATAAAGAGTGCTTTTATTTATTTGCAACAATATTAAAAAGGTTTACATCTCTGTCCTTATTTAATCATAAGATTGTCTCTAGGACACCCAAATACTAACAAGCTCCCACTTGGCCTAGAGCCAATCAGACCTAAGTCGTATACCCAAAGCCTCATAATGACTATCATGTTTTCTCTGAGAAACAGCCTTTGTCAGAGAATCGGCCAAGTTATCATATGTGGGAACATAATCCATCATTACATCCATTCTATCAATGATTTCTCTAATCAGGTGATATCTGCGAAGCACGTTCTTATATCTTTGATGAGACCTAGGTTCCTTTGACTGCGCAATGGCTCCAGTGTTGTCGCACAACAACTGTATGGGCTCATCCACGCTTGGAACCACCCTAAGTTCAGATATGAACTTGATCCACACGGCCTCCTTAGCCGCTTCTGAAGCAGCTATGTATTCAGCTTCTGTCGTTGAATCTGCTGTTGTCTCCTGCTTGGAACTCTTCCAAGATACTGCCCCACCATTTAAGGTGAATACGAACCCTGACTGTGACTTGCCGTCATCTTTGTCACTCTGAAAGCTGGCATCAGTGAACCCTTTCACTGTAAGCTCATTAACCCCACCATAGACCAAAAACGCATCCTTAGTTCTTTTCAAGTATTTAAGGATGGTCTTGACTGCCGTTCAGTGACCCTCTCCAGGGTCAGACTGGTATCTGCTCGTAATGCTTAAAGTATATGAGACATCTGGTCTCGTACATATCATGGCATACATGATGGACCCAATAGCCGAAGCGTATGGAATTCCACTCATGCGATCCTTCTCAGGCTGTGACTTAGGACACATAGCCTTTGAAAGATGTATCCCATGACTGACAGGTAGAAAACCCCTTTTCGACCCTTCCATGCTAAACCTTTTTAGCATCTTGTCAATATACGTGGATTGAGATAAACTCAGCAGCCTGTTTGATCTATCTCTATAGATCTTTATACCAAGTATAAAGGTCGCCCCTCCCAAATCCTTCATGGTGAAGCTTTCTGAAAGCCATTCTTTCGTTGTTTGTAATGTGGGGATGTCATTTTCTATAAGCAATATGTCATCTACATAAAGCACTAGGAAGACAACATTACTCCCACTAACCTTCCTATAAACACATGGTTCATCCTCATTCTTGATGAAACTGTTACTCCTAACGACCTCATCAAAACGAATATTCCAACTCCTTGATGCTTGCTTTAGCCCATATATCGACCTTTGAAGTTTGCATACCATATGCTCCTGATCTTTGATTACAAATCCTTCAGGTTGTGTCATGTACACTTCCTCCTTCAAGAACCCATTCAAGAAGGCGGTCTTGACATTCATTTGCCAAATTTCATAGTCGTGATATGTCGCTATTGCAAGCATGATCCTAATAGATTTGATCATGGCAACAGGTGAGAAAGTCTCATCATAGTCAACTCCTTGTCTTTGACGATACCCTTTCGCAACCAACCTAGCTTTGTAGGTCTGAACGTTGCCATCTGCATCGGTCTTTCTTTTAAAGACCTATTTGTTACCAATAGGAACTATTCCTTGCGGTTTTGGAACCAAGGTCCATACCTTGTTTTGATACATCGAATCCATTTCAGATTCCATGGCTTCAAGCCATCTAGAAGAGTCAACATCCTTGACTTCCTCTTCATAGTTACTTGATACATGAGGGCATAAATTGGCACCACATGGGAAGAAAAGCTTTAGCCAGAAAAGCACTAAGGGCAGGATACTACTCACCCACCATGGAAGCAGATGTGAAGGACCACGTCAAAAGGTGCGAACAATGTCAGAAGCACGCGCTGATCCTTCGCGCACCCCCGAAGAGCTGCAAACTATCACGGCACCATGGATATTTTTCAAATGGGGAATAGACCTACTAGGGCCTTTTACTGCGGCTGAAGGACAACTCAAGTGGTTGATAGTGGTCGTTGACTACTTCACTAAGTGGATCGAGGCTGAAC
This sequence comes from Gastrolobium bilobum, assembly GCF_033153095.1. Lineage (NCBI taxonomy): Eukaryota > Viridiplantae > Streptophyta > Magnoliopsida > Fabales > Fabaceae > Gastrolobium > Gastrolobium bilobum. The sequence continues at coordinate 157,295 of NW_026895577.1, read as the reverse complement.
CCCTCACCACTATTACCTCGGCAAGGATACGAAGATTCTTTGAAAGAAACCTAATTAGCCGATTTGGACTTCCTGCTGAGATCATCACGGATAACGAAACACAGTTTACTGATAAAAAGTTCCAAGAATTAATGACCGACTTAAAAATCACACATCGGTTTGCATCAGTTGAACACCCTTAGACTAACGGACAAGCCGAGTCTGCCAACAAGGTGATCATCAACGGGCTAAAGAAAAGGCTCTTTGAGGCTAAAGGAAATTGGGTGCAACAACTACACTTCGTCTTGTGGGGTTACAGGACGAGCGCCAAATCTGCCACAGAAGAAACCCCCTTCAAACTGATATATGGGTGCGAGGCCATGATCCCGGTTGAGATCGGCGAACCATTCTGGAGGAGGGTACAAAGATTACAAGGAACTGAAGCTCAAAACAAGGAGGCACTCCTTGTGGAACTCGACCTGCTGGATGAATGCAGGGAGAATGCCGGATACAAGAATATGATGGCGAAGCGTCTAGTAACTGCCAGATTCAATAAGAAGGTCAGACCTCGGTCATTCTAGGTCGGCGACTTACTCTTAAGGAGAGCAGACATCGGTAACAGGAATGCCAGAGATGGGAAGCTCGCCGTAAACTGGGAACGCCCCTATAAGATCAAGGATAATCTGGGAAAGGGAGCCTACACCTTGGAAACTATCTCCAAGAAACCAGTAAAGAGGACTTGGAACGCGGACCAGCTGAAGGTCTACTATAGTTAGGCTTCTAGTCCGAAGTTCGAGACAAAAAAGATGAGCTATTAAGCTCGGTTAATAGTTAGATTTACTTCTACGCAAATAAGACAAGCTATTAAGCCCAGTCAGTAGGTAGATTTATTTCAAAGCAAATAAAACGAGCTTCTAAGCTCGACCTTGTAAAGAGATTTCGTTTGAAATGCAAATAAAATGACCAGTCATTTAATTTCTGTCATCCGTGCATACCGATTTCCATTCAAGTAATTGAAGCCCCAAAGAGCTTCACGATCAATTAAAGGAATACAATTTTTGTTGACGAACAAAAGATAATCCTAGATCGGCAAGCAAAAACCTCGGCGAATCGCAAGTCGAATAAAATGAGATCGAAAGCGAATCTCGGACATCAAAAGTAAGCGAGAAATAAAGCAACAATCTCAAAGAAATGAAAGCATTAAAAGCATAAGTTGTAAAGCCGAACCAAGGCGGCAATTAAGTTTCGACAAAATAAAAAAGGGGCTCAAAGGCCCCGTAATCAAAATTACATCATAAGGTCAGCTCGAGGAGAAGTGACTGGAATATCGGCACTAGTCTCCTCTCCATCGGCACTGCCAGAATCAGGAGATCCGGGATCAATAATGCCGTCCTTTACGCTGTATACCACATCCATCCCATCAGTGATAAGACCGGGATTCAGAACCCGAGCTTGAGCTACAGCATTGTCGAAGGCTTTTGTTGCGGCATTTATGACCACGACCCTAGCCTCTTCAAAATTAGCTCGAAGTGTCTCAATCTGGGCATCCTTGTCAGCTATGGACTTTGAGAAGGACTCCTTTTCAGCACTCAAACCATCCGCCTTAGCGGTAGCCGATTCCAGATCTTTCTTGGCCTTCTCTAGCTCAGACGACAGCTCCTGAACCTTGACCTCCAGGTCGGACTTCAACTTGCTTAGCTCTTCCACCTTATTGGAAAGGGACGAATTGGAAGCAAGAGACATGTAAAGACTCTGGTTGAGATCCTGGAAGGTTTGAATCAACGAGGTGGTCTTTAGAGACTCCTCCTCCATTCGTGCCAGCATGCCCCTCACAGTAGAGGTCAAGCCCGAGTTGCCAATAAGTCCCAGAGGAGGCTTCAAGGCGGCCCTGAGTCGGTCAGTAACCCCGACCCTCCACAATTCTCCAGGCTCTAGAGTAATTAGGGTCCCTGGACGAGCGGTGGAGGGAGGAGGAAGAGGTGATCACAAAGGAGAATAGACATCAGTCATGATCACCTCGTCACCCACTGAACTGTCGCTGATCACGGCGTCAAACCGTTGTTTTTTGGATACCTCGGGAGACGAGGCTTCCTTGGCTTTTCCCTTGCCGAACTTCTTGGGCAGAAACTTCATATACTCGGCGCTTGTCATGCTAACTGCAAAAAGAGGTTCAAATATTAGAACTCAAATTATAGGACACGTCGGAAAGAAGCTATAAAAGAAAACGACATACCGAGCTCGCAGAGGAGATCCTCTCCAAATTTATTCACAATCCGGCTAAGATCGATAATGCCGAATTTCTTGGCATATCCAAGAAGAACGGACGTCGCCAATATTTCCGACTCGGAAAGAGCTACTCCCGGGGTAGCATAATCTTTGGGATGCCGTTGATAATGACTCTGCATCCAGTAAAGCTCAAACCGACTCGCCAGGTCTCCATCGTTTCCCCAAGACGAGGCAAACCACGGTAAGCAGTCCGAACGAGCTACTACTCTGAAGTAGGCGTCCTTAAAACCCTTGAAAGATTGGGAATAAGGGATAAAAATACCCCGTTTTGGAGCGCCTCGGAGAGTCACCCAACCCTTTCTCTCCTTAGCCTCAGCCCCAGTCCTGGCTGTATACACATTAAAAAAGTGTAAAAAAAGGTAAACTGTACAAGGAAGACAGAGGTAGGTGCAAACTTGTTCAAAACTCCAGATAAAAGCCCAGGAGTTGGGAAGGCGCAACCCGAAGTCTACGAATTACTGCCATCTGGAACTCGGTGAAGGGAAACCGAATCCCCAACTTGGTGATCAGATCTTTATAAAGAAAAAAGAAGTGGGGTTCGTCTAAAATAGGCCCTGCACACACCAGATAGTCACCTGCTGGGAGCATATCCACCCCACTGGGGTTTCCAACCAGAAGTTGGGCCACATCAGCAGGAGACATCGTTGACCGCAGGAGTAGGACCTCGTGAGTGACCCATTTCTGGACATCGGACTCCTCCATTGTTGTGGTCCTGGAACACGAAGGGTGAGGATCAGTACAAAAATCATCCAAATACGATCTAGGACTTCCGAGATCGGATGGCAATGAGCATGGACTCCACGAAAATGGAATGGAGCTTTCAGAACTACTGGCGAGGTCAACAAACGGTACCCGACTTGCAGCAGAGTCAGCAAAGCAAGAAGGGACGATTGATTCAGGAAAGCCTAGCTCGGTCGAAGAAAGACTGGAGGAGCTATCACTCAAACCAAGGGGAGGAATCCGATTCAGAACGGGCCTCAGACCCAGAACAACATGGGAGGACGACAATATGTAAGACAAAGGGGCAGGCTCAGGAGAGGAACTCAACCTAGGAATGGAAGGACTTGCTAAAGGAGGGCTGTTGATTCCAAAATTAAGTTGACCCTGACGACCCTCTCCTTTCCGACCTCTTTCTCTCCTACCAGGGCCACCCCGGGATCTCCGCCGACCTCCCCTATGACCACGAAGAAGCTGTTGAAGCTTCTCCTCCTCGGTGTATTCCCTACCAAAAAGCTAGTATTGAACTGATCGAGGTAATCGCCCCACTATTCCTTTACTCACTTCGTCCCCTCGGCCGGAAGATAGGCCAGAAGAGGAGCCAGGGGCACTCATTAGAAACCCCAAGAAAAAGTGTAATCGATGACAGAGAACCCCCAAACAAAACAAACAGCAAAACATGCACCAGACAAAAACTCGAAGTTTTAGAAGTAAACAAAGGAAGAAAGGTACCTGATCAAAGGGAAACGAAGAGGAAACAAATGATCTTAGAACCAGGAAACCTTCGGCAGTTCAGGCCAAAAACGACAGTAAGAAACCAGAAGTGCACCAAAAGAAAATGCGAAAGAAAAGCTTGAAACGGAGCAAAAGACTCTGGACACTCACCACACACGAAGCTGCGAGGAGTGAAAACTCTCTGGAGAAACCGAAGTTGCAAACTTAAAGGCAACCCAAAATAAACGTGAGGCGCGAAGTTGGAGAGGTTTCTAGACGGTTGAGTAGTGGGGGGCAAAGAGGGAATTTCACCCAAAGTGCATTAAAAGCACTCAATCATGACCTCTGCAATGCGCAATACGGCGCGCCCTGCACGAAGCACGAACCCCCAATAAGGGGAAGGCACATGGAAACTTACAACCGTCACAGCAGGCGTGAAACGAAAGGTCAGGGGAATACGATAAGACCAAAACCCCGACCTTCGAGCCCAAACGTCGTCTCAAATATGGCAAGTCAGGCATGAGCTTGATCATAAGGTCGTAAATGAAAACGGTAACCCGGCCAAGACCTTCAGCTCGATCGCAGACATGATGAAGTCGAAGATCGGATCAAATAATGCTTGAAGGTAGGAAACGAGCTCAGGAAAAATCCGATACGCTAAAGCTCGATTTCACATGCAGAAACCAAGGAAGATCAAGAAGCGTTACGCGAATGGTCTCGGCAAAGGTAATTCCGAGCTAAAACGCAGAATGGTCTTGTGCGCAGTGATTGGGACCTCGGCTATAAGCCTAGTATACAGTTGATATACATTATCTCTGAGCGCATACCATCCGGTATAGCAATACGGTCTATCCAGGACCTAACAGGTTCAAACGTACTTTTTATTGTCCTCTCTGCGGATATATTATCACTACCCATGCAGGTTGCTGCCAAAGAAAAATAATATGTAGGATAATCATCAAATATAAAAAATCAATCGCTCATTTCCACAGAATTTATATTTAACGAAAATATCCAAAACAATGAATATACAGTCATTTTAGAGAGAAAATATATTGTCAACGTTTTTATTTTTTATTTTTTATGGCGGTTTAAATTACTGCAGCTATATAGCCATAAAATGGCCTTTTGACCCCACTAGAGTACTTTGTAGAAACTATCACCGGAATAGTTTCACACTGAAATGAAATACCAGATCAATGCATAACGAGGCATGCAGTGAATCACGTTGAGAAATGATAGCAGGGCAGCCGCGTCCTTTAAATTTTTTAGAGCCAGTGACGGGTGACTGATGGAATGGAACGCGGCACACAGGGTGTCATATTAAGAGGAGATACCATAAATAAACAGTAGAAAGCAATCTATTATTGATGCTCCGTTTTATTCTTTGAAGCTTCCTATGTTGCATACTCAACCGCTTAATCTTTTAGAACAATTAATTACATGATATGCTATCATAGTATATCAACAAGTATTCTACCGTTCGATTCTTACTTTTCCATTCTTCTAATAAAATAAAAAATTAAGCAGAAAATAACCATAAAAAAAACCTGTGCATTATCTATACTTCAAAGTTCAAAAAAAAATTCACATAAGAGTTGTTATTAATAAATGGGAATACATTTCTCATATTATATGAGACAATTGTTTCATGCACAAATAAAAAAAATAACTGAGACTTATTTTATTTTTTTCTATTTTTTTTTCTCAGTGAATTTCACCTACTTTTTTGCGTGTGCATGGAATAATTTTGTCTCATATAATGAAATGTATTCCCCTTAATAAATATAATAAAATTATTTATGTGTTACATGAACCACCTTGACATGACTTGCATTATCAGCAAGGCAAAAGGTGAAAATATAAGTTCAAATAATATTGTAGCCTCAGCTTTTATAGAAAGATAATACGTTTACAGCCTAACTGTTGGTCCGTGTGTCCTTAACCCGAGTTGCTTTCTCTCAAGTGAAGGTTAGAATATCAGTTTTGTGATGTTCTCAAGGTCCGTGTGCCGCATTCCATTCCATCAGTCACCCGTCACTGGCTCTAAAAGATTTAAAGGACGCGGCTGCCCTGCTATCATTTCTCAACGTGATTGACTCTAAAAAATTTAAAGGACGCGGCTGCCCTGTTATCATTTCTCAACGTGATTCACTGCATGCCGCGTCGTTATGCATTGATCTGGTATTTCATTTCAGTGTGAAACTATTCTGGTGATAGTTTCTACAAATCACTCTACTGGGGTCAAAAGGCCCCATAAAATGCACAATCACGTTCAGTCAATTATGGATCAAAATATCGTGGTTTTTTTATCCATCTAATGCAAAACCAGGGATATATTACCCGTATAATTTTTTTGGAAAACTATTTACCAATCTAATGCAAGTGAAATGTGCATAGAGAGGATGAGTTCAAGTCATACAATACCCACAAACGCGACTTGTGAAAAAGCCTAAATTGTCAGCCATGTGTCGCGCTTTGCAAAACACGCATGGGGGACATGCGTGACTTGAACGCACATTATTAGAATGTGCATCTTGCATTGCGCTAACTTTTACATAAGTTGAGTATGAAGATGATACACGACTTAAACGTGCACATTTCTCATACGTGTTTCGATCGCATTAAATTGACAAATAGTATATTTAAAAAAATTACACTAATTAATTATTTATTTTTTGCATTTTATTGGTCAAAAGGCCTAATATCGTGAATTTCTTATTTTCAGTATTGTCTTGTTATATTTCTTGGTTTACAAGAAGGGACAATGATTTTGACAATTGAGAGGTTAAGATTTAATTAGTGATTTTGATCAAGTGTCATCAAGGGTTATATGAGAAAGATTACCTATTTACATCATCCTCTTTGGCGAATGTAACTGGGGAAAGAAAACCTCTATACTATTTTCACCCTAGAACCTATTTTTCCTTTGCAAATTATTTAAGTTTACACAACCCAATTTAAGAATTTAACTGAATGTATATATAATTTAAAATATGCAAATGTCCAATATATGTCGTTGGGACGAGGTCAGCGTGGAAGTGGTCAAGGTTCGTGAAGTCTAGCACTACAGCTCGGCACTTGGAGCCTGCCAAATTGCAGAAAACAAAAAAATGCATAAATAAGAGATGGAAAGAAAAACACAGCAAAATTTTAACGTGAAAAATCTCCCCTATTGCAGAGGAGTAAAAATCAATAGACCTAGTCCAAAAAATATTTCACTATGAAATAGTAGGATTACAAGAGTCAAGCTTCCTTAGTATTACTAGAGGTTTACAATCAAGCTTCACCAATAATAGAAGTTATAGGTTCTTATCTAAAGAGGTCTCAATCAAATTTCTCCTTAGAAGATTCTTACAAAAGTCCAAACTTGGATAACCCTTTCAAAGGGTTTTACATTTCTTTATCTAGAAAAGATGAAACCATTCACCTCCTTCTAGAATCTCCATCATAATGTGGTGTGTAGCATTCATTGAGGTGGTGATTCAGAAATTGAGCCATGAACCCATAAATATGGTGCATGCTTAGCTACCAAGCATTAGTGAAGTAACAGACCCCAACAATCTCTCCCTTTCGACTTTAATGTGTCTGGTACAATGCCCTGGCACCCATGCAATAGTCTCCAAATTTCCTTGCTGGTACTAGCTTGGTCATCATGTCAGATTAATTTAAGTCGGTGTGCACCTTGATGAGTTCGAACTATCTATCCTTTAGCACATCCTGGATCCAGTGATATCTCACATCAATGTGCTTACTGCAAGAATGATAGGTTGAGTTCTTCGCCAAATGAATTACACTTTGATTGTCACACTTTAGCTCGTACTTAACTTGCTTATGGTCGAGTTCAAGGAGGAATTTCTTCATCCGCATCATCTTCTTGCATGCTTTAGTTACGGCTATGTACTCGGCCTTGGTTGTTGAAATTGTAACACATTTTTTAGTTTCGATTTCCTAGAGACAACACCTACTACGAAAGTCATCAAATAGACCATCATTGACTTCTTTGAGTCAACATCTCTCCTTAAATCAGCTTAAGTAAAGTCATCTAGCTCAACCTTACCTTATCCAAAGCAGACTTGAAGTTTATTTAACATACTTGATGAACCATTTAACTACTTCCCCCCAATCCAATAGTTTATGCCAAGTCAGAACTCGTACACACCATTGCATACATCAAACTTTTGATAGCGGACTGATACGAGATCTTTAGCATATCATCATTTTCATCATCAGACATTGCCTCTGGCACAACTTTATATGTCTAGGTAAGGAGGTTCTTACTATTATGGCTTTGCCCACGTTGAATTTCTTCAAAATTTTCTTAATGTATTTTTCTTGACTTAGCAACTTTCTTTGACGGTCTCTTATTATCTTAATTTCAAGAATATGCTTTGCAAGGATGAGGTCCTTCATTTGCGAAGGACGAACTCAAAGCCTTCTTTAGGGGCATATCGTCAGCATATAAAAGCAAAATTAGAAAGTCTCTAGCCTCATACCTCTAAACGAATGTCTTCGTGAATTTGTACTAGGCCATGAAGGATTCAAACTTCTTATACCACTGTCGAGGCTCTTGTTTTAAGTCGTAGCTCTTCTTCAAATGGTAGACTAGTTCTTCTTTACCAGGAGCTCAGAACCCTTTAGGCTGCTCTATATATATCTCCTCTTCAAGGTCGCCATGAAAGAATGCAGTCTTAATATCCATTTTCTCAACTTCTAGGTCCATTGAGGCAGCCATGGCTAAAATAGTTCGGAAGAAGTCATTTTCACAATAGGATATTAAATTTCTTCAAAATCTACTCCCTTCTTTTGGTTACATCCTTTCGCCATAATTCTAGCCTTTGGTCATTTTCTTCTTTCTTAATCATATAAACCCACTTTTTCATAGCTTGTCTTCCTTTTGGAAGCTTGATCAACTCATAAGTCTGATTTTCATGCAAGGACTCCATCTCGTCCTACATTGCTTTCTCCCATTCTAAACTTATAACTAAGTTCTTTAATCTATAATAACAATACAAAAAAGCTTCTATAATTATGATCATCCATTTATACTTTTTAAAAAGTGAAAAGTATATAAATGTAGACAAAAAATCAAGTTAGAAAAAAGTAATTAAAAATTTCAACACCACTTGATTTATAGTAACAAAAAAATTGAAATGGTTATACAAAGTTTTGTTTTACTAATTTTTACTAAAAAAATAACCTATGAGGAGTAAAACAGATGGATAAATGAGAGATGGAGAGATATGCACATAGTGATTTTAACGTAGAAAACCTCCTCTGATGCAGAGGAGTAAATATCACAAGACCTAGTCCAGAAAATCATTCACTATGAATAGTAGGATTACAAATATTCAACCTTCTTTAGTCACACTAGAGAATACTCAAACTTCACCAATAATGATAGTTACAGGGTTCTTCTTTAAAGAGGTCTCACACTCAAGCTTCTCTTCAGAGGATTCTCACTTAAAAAACTATTTGAGCTTACACAAAGGGTTATCATATCTTTATATAGGTGAGGTGAAACCTTCTACCTTCTTCTAGAATCTTCATCATAATGAGGTAGATAACATTTATTGAGTTGGTTGTTCAGACATTGAGTCATGCACCAATAAATGTGGTGTATGCTTAACCACCAAGCATTTAATAGAGGAATGCACCCCAATAATTCTTCACCCATTTCTACTTTAATGTGATGGGTTCAGCAGCCTGGCACCAAGACAACAATCTTCATACTTCCTTCTTTGCACCTACTTTTTTGACATGTTGGATCAACTCAAGTCGGTGTGCTCCTTAATGAGTTCGAGCTATTTATCTTCTAACATATCCTGGATCCAATGATACCTCACGTCTATATGTTTTATACAGGAGTGATAGATCAAGCTCTTCGCCAAGTGAGTTGCACTGGGGTTGTCACATTTCAACTCATATTTGTCTTGTTCAAGGTCGAGTTCAAGGAAGAGATTCTTCATCCACATCATCTCCTTGTAAGCTTCGGTAGTAGCAATGTACTCAACCTTGGTCATTGAAAGTGCAACACTTTTTCGAAGTTTCAAGTGTTAGGAGACAACTCTTTCGATAAAATTCATCAAGTAGCCAGTCGTCGACTTCCTCAAGTTGGCATCTCCCCCTAAGTGTGCATCCATAAAGCCATCCAACATGACATTACTATCTCCAAATCATAGGCAAAGTTTCGTTTTTCCTCTGAGGTACTTAAAGATACATTTAATTGCTTTCTAATGCTCCTTGTCGGGGTTTGTTGATACCGACTCAACATTCCAACTGCATACGCCATGTCAGGATCTTCAACATCTCGTCCTTTTCTTTATTAGACCTCAAAAATTAACTTTGGCTTAATTTTTTGTGTTCGGATAAAGGGTTGTTCACTGTCTTAACTTGATCTATGCTAAATCTCTTTAAAATTTTCTCAATATATTTTTCTTGATATAGCGATAGAAGCTTTCTCTGATTGTGTTTGATGATTTTTATTCCAAACATTTTCTTTGCAGGGCCGAGATCTTTTATTGCGAAAGATGAGCTCAACACCTTCTTTAGTGTGTCTATCTTCGTTTTGTCTTGCCTCAAAATAAGCATGTCGCCAACATATAACAGCAAAATTAGAAAGTCTTCGACCTGATTTATTTACAAATATGTAGTGGTCGGCCTCTGTCTTCATAAATTTGTGCTAAATCATGTAGAAGTCAAATTTCTTGCACCACTGTCGAGGTGCTTACTTCAAGCCATGAAGGCTTTCCTTCAAATGGAAGACCAAATCTTCTTTTCTTGGAGCTCGAAACCTTTCAAGTTGCTCCATATAGATTTCTTCTTTTAGGTTACCGTAATGGAATGTGGTCTTCACATCCATATGCTCAACTTTTAAGTCCATTGAAGCTACCACAACTTATACAATTCGAACTGAAGTCATCTTTACTACAGGAAAGAAAATTTCTACAAATTTCACACCTTTTTTTTGGCTCTATCTAGTTAGGATTCACATTGACGTTCTTCTGGTTTTTCTTCCGAGTTCGGTAGTTTGGTTTCTTGTGTATGGGCTTCCCACAGTAGAAGCATGTCAGCTCATACTTCGGCCAAGACTGGCCTTTAGGCTTGTCATGACCCTAACTTTTACTTCGACCCTGAAAGTTGGACCTTCCTCTGCTCTCAGCAACATTTACATCGAACATGCTAGATACACCTCTTTCTCTTCTCCTGGATTCCTCGTTCAAGGGGCAGTCAGTCACAGTATCCATTGCCAGGCATCCCTCAAGGGCCTAGTTGCTCAACATCACCACAAGTATTCTGGCAGCGAACTGAGGAGTAACAGAGCCTGTAGCTCATAATTAATTTTTATTTCAACCTTTGATGGCTGATTCACAACACCTTTATATGTGTTTAAATGCTCAATCATACTCATGTCATCCTTATATTCAAGCTTCCCAAGTCAGCAAACCAGATACGCCTTGTTCCTGGGAGTTTTCTTTTGTATCATGGACTCCAGCTGTGTTCATAGTTCATGAGCATTGATGAACTGGGATATGTACTCAAAGAGGCTTTTGTCAATTTATTTTCTGATCATGGTCATGGCCTTTCTGTTCACGATCTCCTATTCTTTTTTGTTTCTGTCTTCTGGTATCTCAACAGTGGGGATGAGCTTGTAAAGGTCTATGTAAAATAGATGATCTTCCATCATTGGTCTTCAGTGTGTAAAGTTTTCTGCAGTCAGTTTGAACATGTCTCCGCATGTGAAATAATGTTGTTCTTCATCTTGTCTAGTCAGAACTCTTCAAACTCGGACTATGATACCACTGTTGGAACGGAGTCCCTCAATCAACTTGGAAGCAAGCCACAGGTCGGCCAAATCGCAAAAAAATAAATAAATAGAAAATGCAAAAATGAGAGGTGGAGAGAAAAACACGCAATAATTTTAACGCGAAAAATCTCTCCTGATGCAAAGGAGTAAAAACCATAAGACTTTGTTCATAAAATTTTTCACTATGAATATCAGGATTACAAAGAATCAAGCTTCCCTAGTCAAACTAGAGATATACTCAAATTTCACCAATAATTGTGGCTACAAGGTTCTTCTCTAAAGAGGTATCACACTCAAGAGGATTCTTGTAAGAACCCGCACCGTTAATTAAGGTATTTAATTAATAAATTACGAGAAAATAAGAAATGATTCCATAATTGACCCTAATAATTATTTATGAGGCTTAATAATCGTAATAAGTGATTAAGAATGCTGAAAGTCACTTTTCGGAAGAAAAGTGCAGATACCGGTTCTGCTAGTCGGTATAAATGCGTGCCGAAAAAGTATCCCGGAAAATTAATGTAAGTGCATGATAATTACTAGAATAATATGTAGGACTTGTAAAACGAGTTTCAAGTCCAGATAATGAGAACTGGTGCTGGAAACCGGTACTGGCTTGGAAAAGCGCGTACCGGAAAAGTGCTCAGAAAATTATAAGAAAAATATCATAAATCTTAGAAAATTATGTAGTTTCATAATCCAAAGTTTGGGATTAAAATGCTAAGCGTAGCAATTAAAGTTAATACTGTATGTTTAAGTGCGTTGGGCTATATATACTCCTTTTAAGGGCACAAAACCCTAGATACCAGACTTTGAGCGTGAGTTGTTGGTGGAGGCTGACCAGTTTCTGTTCCTTTGGCCTTCTCCCTCATTCTTGAGCCAAGTTGTGACCTTTATTGGTTTATTTCACCCTTTCTTCTTGTATACACTTGGGTGGTGACTTGTGAGTGTGGAGAGTGGGCTTGGGGGAGTGCTCAGCCACTGTTGGTGAGGGGTTTTGGGGCTGACTTGGTTGGATTGGTTGTGAGAAGCTTGGCTTTGGTTTTTGGAGGTCCAAGTGGGGAACTTTGCTATAAGGAACCAACCTTTATGGTGCTATTTTCGTGCACATCTTTGAGTCAGACTTGAGGGGCTGTGTTGAGCTCCAAGAGCATCTCCTTTCTCTGTTTTAAGCCTTTGGTATGTATACCAACCTTTGATCATGAGTTTAATGCTTAAAAATAAAAGCTTGATGCATGTTAAGGCGTAAAGATGATAACTTGTTGTGGGGTAATGTTGAACACACCTAGAAATGCATGTTTAGGTGTTTTAAATCGTTAAAAACCCAACCTTGGAAGGATATCTTCACGAAATGCATTTTCTGCATTCTGTCATGAAATATCCGGATATGTGCCCGATGAATATCCGGATATGTGATATCCGGATATGGGTTTTGTGTATCCGGATACTAGGTATCCGGATATGGGATTATGGATATCCGGATATTGCATATCCGAATACGTCCAGTGAGATATCCGGATATTGCATATCCGGATATGGTCCCGAGGAATATCCGGATATTCTGGGATTTCGTAGAACAGTAGCTGTGCTGTGTGTACAGTAGGCTATTGGGGGTTTGTGGACCCTAGATTGATGAAGTTGAACTTCTGTATTTAATGGATTAAGCCAGAATCATGGGATTAAGGGCTTGTGGCTTTGTTAGAAGCTTTAAGACTTGAAAACGTAATGAAAAGGCGTTGTCTTTAAGTTTTATGCTTGTGTTGCATTATTATTGATATAGTATTTGTCCATAACAGATTGTGAATCTGCTGTGTTTGGACTTTGAGCTGTGGACTCTTGGCTTTTGGAGTTAGCTTGCAAGGTAAGCTTTCGTGTCCTCGGTTTAGCCATGTTGTGGTTCCACCATGTCCCATGGGGGTATGGTTTATGCATGCTGTGTACATGCTTTTGGACATTTGATATGTTGATTGAACTTTACATGTAATGGCTTTTAATATGCATGTGTTGTTTCATCTTGATGGGAAGCCTGAGTATGTAGCGCCATACAAGATGGTGTACCGGGGTGAATGCAAGTGGTACCTGCACTGTCTCTGGCCAGTAGATTAGTATTGACACACATGACATGATTATCTGCTGCATTGCATTGTTTTTGAAATGATAAATGATAAACTGCTTTTGAACTTATATTGCACATGTAAGTGAGCTTGGGGTGGAAGATCCTTGAGGACTCACTGACTTACTGAGATTTCTAGATTAGAGATCTTACCCCACGTTTGGGGAATGCTTATTTTAGGATCAGGTAGTATGGGTACTGATGCCTCAGGCGGCGGGAGGCCGGAGCTTAGCTGATTTTGTTGTTTCTGCTTATTTGTTAGCATGACTGGATTTGGATGTTGTTTATGTTTTTCGCTATTTATGATATGATGTTGTTGAGACTGATGTTGGGCATGTTGCCTTATTTGAGTGAGCATGGGGATTGTCCATGACACTTTCTGTTAGTACTTGTAGTTTGGAGTTGTATAAACTGTTAGATGGTCCGGTCTACGTTGTTGTAGTTCCGTGACTAGAGCCACACTTATATTATCTATGTTATGAGGTATTTCAGTTAGCTGTTTTATTGCAATTACATACAGACGATGTTTTATTAATTGATTATTAAGCAAGTTGGTAATGTTAATGGCATCATAATTGAAAAGAAAAAGTAAATCCGCATTTTAATTAAGCGCAGCTTAATACAATATTATGATAACATTACCGGATATATACGGGGTGTTACAATTCTCGTTTAAAAAACTATCTGACCGTATACAAAGAGTTTCCATATCTTTGTATGGCCAGGTGAGGTGAAACCTTCCACATTCTTTTAGAATCTTCATCATAATGAAGTATATAGCTTTCATTGAAGTGGTTGTTCAGACATTAAGTCATGCACTAATAAATATAGTGCATGCTTAGCCACCAAACACTAATGAAGGAACACACCCTAACTTGAAACTTAATAATAGTTGAAGTAACAAAAATTGATAAAGAAGGACATAATATATATATATATATATATATATATATATATATATATATATATATATATATAGGGAAGAGTTATATTTACAAATTTTTTGTTTACAAATTTTTACAAACTATATTATGTACTCCCAGAAGTACACTAGGTTACACTATATACATCCAGGAGTACATAGTGTAATTTGTAAAAATTTATAATTTTTTTTTATAAATGAATCAATTCTTATATTTATATATATAATCATATAAATGCTCGAAGCTAACCTCGATGTGCTTAAAAGCCATGCCATAAAGGGCCAACCACAATTTCCCTTTAAATATATAATCATGTAAATGCTCGAAGCTAACCTCCATGTGCTTTAAAGCCATGCCACAAAGGGCCAACCACAATTTCCCTTTAAATATTCCATGACAGAGGCTTTATACTTAATAATAAGCCCATAGTGACAGAGGCTTTATACTTAATAATAAGCCCATAGTGACAGAGGCTTTATACAGAAGAACTGGAGCGGGCGAGAAGGAAAGGTTCACTTTAATTGTCAATACAAGTAGAAAGGATATATAATATTATTTTGCTCCTAGCGTTTTCGAGAAGTATGATAGCATCGTTACAAAGGAAAATTAGTTAATATAAATGATGATAGTTCAGTTGGAGGAAATTAAATAAGTGGAGGTGAGAATATGTGTTCAATTCTTTTTAGTACTGTTTTTGAGAAAGATTTGAAGTCTTAATCTCAAGACTCGCTCCGAATCAAACATTGAACCGATTATAATATTTCAAAAGACAAAAAATTAGTTCATGCTTCTCTCCTCAAGAATTAAATAACCCCGTTATCCCAAAAAAAAAATTAAATAACCCCGACTCTGTTTGCCCAAGGAAGAATCACAAAATTTGTAATCTAGGTTTCATTTTTATTATAAAAAAAGGTACTCCTTAATTAATTACATCAACCGACCTTTGTCATGTATGTGTTGATGTTACTATTTTACTCTGGTGATTAAATATTTGCCTTTGATGAAAGAAAATAAAGGAGAGTTCATATAGAGGAGATAATCTAGTTATTGAGTGTTGTGTTTGTTTTTTTGGTTATTGACCTCGTTTTCTATATAGGGATGTGCATGGGTCGAATCGAACCGGATTTTTTTGAAAAAAACCGAACCGAATTGGTTTAAATGGTTCGGTTCGGTTCGGTTCGGAAGTGGTTCGGAACCGGTTCGGAAGTGGTTCGGAAGTGGTTCGTGTCGACCTTCTTTTAAAAAAAAAATTAAAAATTTAAAAAATAAAATTATAAAAATTAATTTGGTTTGATTTGAAAATGGTTCGGTTCGGAACCGGTTCGGTTATTAAACCGGTTCTAAAAACCAGTTCGGTTCTTAAATTGGTTCTAAAAATCGGTTCGGTTCTTAAACCGGTTCTAAAAACCGGTTCAGTTCAAGAACCGATTCTTTAAAAACCGGTTCGGTTCATGAACTAATTTTTAAAAACTGATTATTTTATGGGGCGGTTCGGTTCGGTTCATGGTTCGACTCACTTTTTTGGTTATTTTGGACACCCCTGTTTCTATATAAGGGGAAAGGTGGGTCGTCCTTGAGCCATTGGTTCAGTCACAAAGTGGAAAACAGCTCCCCGGGGAATCTCAAAGCGTTCAAGGTACTCTCTTCTCTGATATATTATGCTTTATATTTCGATGTACTCTCCCCAAATCTCAGACTACTTCAATGGCTTTTCCGTCTCTGTTTCTGCCATAACTCGTAAGGCTATCTATGATCTACTCTTTATTGCATCTTTTAGATAGTTTTTTAATTTTATTATTATTATTATTCTGTGAATCTCACTTAATAACAGAAACTTCGAGTGTGTTAACGAAAACATGTAAAGAAATAGATCTTCTCATATTAAAAAAAAAAAACATAGTCACGTGGAAGATCACAACTATATAAAGATAAATTAACAGTTATAATTTCGTAATTATTTATTTTAACATTTTTTCTCTCTCCTCTTTTATTATCTTTAATTCACTTTTTGCATGATTATGATTTCTCACATGACATAATCACGTGAATTTTCACATGAGAAGATCCAGATCCAAACACTACAAGCATTTTTGCTCATAAAAAAGATAAACTTGCTTTTTAGTGCAAGTACAAGGAAGACTCATCAGTAAACAAGCCTCTAAAATTAAACTTATGTCAAAAGAATTAAAGACAAGTTAGGTTAAATTTAGTGTGTTTAGATTACTTTTTTTTTTTGGTATGCTAGATTACTTATTTTTTATTCATGATGAATTTGGATCATCTAATGTTTTTGAATAAGTAGATATGATTTTATTGGAAATAAAAAAAGACACATTTTTTTTTTTTTACAAGAATGGTAGAACACACTCATGTTATCTAGGATTTCCGGAAAACTGAATTTTCTCTAGATTCTCCTAAGCCGTTTGGTATGCAGTATTCTCCAGGATTTCTGGAAAACTAAATTTTTCTAAATTTTTAATTTTTGAATATTATCGTAAACTAAATGTAAAAATCATATTTCTGAAAATCGAGATTTTCGGATAAAAAAAAAATTCTCCTCTACCAAACGTTCCATATTGATAAAATATTTTTGATACGTTCTTTATCATTGGGTAAGTTTAAGATGGGTCTCACTAACCTGAGCCGACTTTCTATTTAGTAATATTCACCTGAAATTCACCTAAAAATAAAATGTTTATTAAAAAAGTGTGCAACCAATATAATGTGTGGTTAGAGTTTCTCTCTTTTAAATACAAGTAACGAACCGTACAACCAATTATATTTTATATTTTCATTATAAGAATTGTGTCTTTCCTTTTGCAATAATATAATGGAAAAAATAGTTTTCATGTTGTAAAAAATTCTTATATTATGAGCCTTTGATTTATGTGTAATTTTTTTTTTTTAATTAGTACGCAGCTTACCACTAATTTAGTCACAACATAAGAAAATAATTCTTATTCAACATGAGAAAATCAAAACTCTAATATCATATATTGTCTGATATTGAGAACAATGACCTAAATACCATGTATTTCTAAAAAAATTGTCAAAATGGCAAGGGAATAGTACTTTTTACTGGACTACCATGCGTCCAAGTTCATTACCAATCATAATGAACTTGGTTAGGCCGCGTAACATATTACCATGAGCATATCACTAGTAACGAATTTAGTCCGGTCACTTTTTTATTGTAAAATATGCACATGTCACGAAATCATAAGTAACTAAGTTAGCTACCACTAGTAACAAACTTTTTACACTAATGAAAATATGTCATGTGAACTAACCAAATTCGTTACGATTGACAGTGAATTTGAACGCGTGACAGTATGATATAAAGTATGACTGATGTGCTATTTGAGAAAAAAGTTTGGGAAACTGAAACACTTAGGTCAGTGTTCCCTAATATTGAATAATAAGAGAAGATTCAAATCTGTTTACAATTAAAATTTTATTGAGAGATCTGTTTGAAAAGAAAAACTCTCTTAAAAGTGACGGCAGATAGAGTCACCCTTTAAATATGAGCAATGAATTTGATGAATTTAAATGGCTAGCGATTTGGACGCAGGAAAAGCAGAGGATAAAGCCCAGCAAATATGATGATGCCCCCGATTCGGATCCCGAATCTGACAAGACCTAAACGACGTGAGGTTAAAGCACATGAAAAGGAAAATAATTTAGATTTGTTAAAAGCTGTGTATGATTCAGTGAAATATGATGCCCCAGCAACTGCAACCGCTTGGATAAAGAGTAAGAATGAGCTTTTAAAACAAAAGAGCCCAATGGGCAACACAGTGCTACATATAGCAGCCATGTATGGAAAAAATGACTGGGTGGAGATTGTAGCTAATGAAAAACCAGACCTTTTGGATGCCAAAAATGACAACGGTGATACAGCAATGCATGTTGCTGCAAGAGCAGGACAAATCTCAACTCTTGAGAGGTTGCTTAATTTATTCATTCCATTCCAATATTATCATCCTCTGAATGAATTCGTAGAAAAAACCAACGCATATACTTCCTTTCACGAGGCCTTATCAAACCTTTTGGCTGCCTTACCAGTTAGTCTTTATCAAATTCTGGATAAAGTTCTAGAAAAGAACAAGCAAGGAAACACTTTCCTTCACGAGGCTTTATTAAATGGTCACAGAGATGTAATGGGTGTTCTAAGTTCTCCGGAACATGATCAGTTTAAAGCTGTTTTGTTGGGATTGGTTGAGCGAGTTTGCTTCTTTATGACCAACAACGAAGGGAAATCAGTTGTGCACTTGGCGATTAAGAAAGGTTACGAGGATATTGTTGATCATGCTTTGACCAAATTTATCAGCCAAGACTCTCCATTGGGCAACTTTAGGATTGAGAACCACGATGAATTTGCCGAAATGATCGCGCACCACTTCTACTCTGTTCCAGATCGAAAACAACCGTTTGATGAACAGAGTCAATGTAGGTACATGTTGCTCTGTATAGCTTCAAATTTGGATTTGGATTCTCTCGTCTTTAAAAATATCAGATCACAACTATTTATTGATAATATAATAAAAAAGAAAATAATATGACCATATGATCACTTTACTACTTTTAAACATGAGAGGATCCAAATCTTTCAAATTTAATCTCATCTCTTGGAACATTCTTTTTCCTTATTTTGACAGGGACTCAGTAGCTAGGGAGAGTAAATAACATTCATTTTAAATCAATTCCATCTATTTACATTAAGCTATTCTTTTATCCCCTATATCTTTCATGTATCTTAAATGAAAACGTTGCGAAATTTTCGTAATTACATATACTAATACATGTGCAACCCAATTATCAGATGTTGGTTTTTTTAACTCGTATAGTGTTACAAGTTCTACATTGGTTTCCTATACAATTAATGTGGTTTATAAGACCTTGGACACTTCCTTCCTTTGAGCTAATTTTTGGAGTGGTGACTTCAAGGTCGGCGATCTATGGATTAAGGTGCAATACTTCTCAAAAGAGTTTTGTACTGAATATTAATAGATGAGTGAAGCAGCCAAAAGAAAAAGAGATGATAATGTTATAAGTTTTACATTGATTGCCTATACAACTAATTGACCTTCATAAGGCCTTAGATACACTCTCACTCTTTGTGCTAGTTTTTGGGGTATTGACCTCAATGTTTGGAGATTTTTTCTCCTAGCTCCTAATTATAAGTTCATATGTCAGGGGCAAATGATGATTCGGAAACGGAATCGTTCGATACGGAATTCAGCCGAGACTTTACGATAGAGGCGTCAATTGAGAAATACAAAGAACTGGTGGAATTGATTCTGTGCGGCTCCAGTTATGTACCACCTGGAGAATCACTGCTTATTGTGGCAATTTTAATAGAACATGAAGGTACTTTTTGTTGCCTAACTACAAATCTTCATTCATTTTTTACTACTCGCTTTATCAAGTTTAGAACAACATAAGGTCACTCTATTATTTATTTATGTTTGTCATGGCAACCTCGACTACTAATTAAATTCATTCTATTCCATTACTCATCAAGCAAGCCATTCGCAGCATTGTTGGTTAACTTTTTGTGTGAACATTAATATTTGCAATTATTTCTAATTATGGCAGGTATTTTGGAGACCATACTGACAAAAAAGAAAGAATGGATCCATTTAAGGGATGAAAAAGGAAGGACTGCTCTTCATTATGCAGCATCAATTGGTTACGTAGAAGGTGTTGAGTACTTGCTTAAAAATTGTATATCCTGCAGCATGGAAAGAGACAAGTTCGATGGTTCTTTTCCACTTCATATGGCTTCTGCAGGAGGGCATGCTGAAATCGTAAAGAAGTTGTTAGGACACTGTCCGGTTCCCAGAGAAATACTTGACAAGAATGGCCGTAATATTGCTCACGTAGCGGCTATAAGTGGACAGTTTAAGGTGGTACGGTACATCTTGGAAACTCGTGAACTTGCAAAGATGATAAATGTCAAGGATGCCAAAGGAAACACTCCCTTGCATTTGGCCGCTATGTTTTGCCATCCCAAAATTGTGTATGACTTAACATGGAACCCGAAAGTGAAACTCCAGTTGATTAACAGTATGAATCAAACAGCTCTTGATGCATTTCAGCAAAATCAACGAGGAAGACCCACCCTTCGGCAGGCAAGTATATATATCTAACTTCCCTAAAAGGTTAAATTAAATTAGAATTCTAGTTTCTATAATATGCATTAATTTTTAATTTAGTCATCATAAATTTTTCCCTTTCTTAATTAGTTTTCATTCTTAAAATTGTTTTTAAGCAAGCTTTATTACTAATTTCCATGTTAGCACCGTCAATTATGTTCCTATTAGATATTTTACGGATGAAAGAACACCTAACATACACCTAATATTACGTTAAAATTTATATGTGCAAAACAATGAATAACAAAAAAACTAGAAAACAAATATGAGTCTTTTTTTTCTCATGTTGTAGGAATTTCTACAATCGTTTTTTAATTATGTACTAAGAGTAGTACATAGGTAAAATATTAAAGTTATTTTTTTTCTTCAACTTTAATATTATAATTATGTAATGTCATTAGTACATAATTAAAAAAATAGTTGCAGAAATCTCTACTGATAAACCTTTTTGCCAACAAATATTTGTGGTAAACAACAACTTCTACACGTTGAGAAAATGAGTTAGTTATCTCCTGCTGAGTAACTTGTTCTCATACATAATACAAAAGTGATTATGTCACTGAGAATTTGAGTTTAGCACAAGCTTTTCTATAATTAACATAACTATTTTGGTTATAAAATATGTACTTTTATAATATGGTTATTTCTGTGTAATTTTTTCAAGACTGAAACTTCATTTAGTTCCTTTCGGTGATTTGGCCTTAATTTAGTTCATCAAAGATTAATTTTTGCAATGTAATGCCTCAGACATCAAAATCTACCTCAAATATATTGACCTCATGATTATACTAAGGGAAGGATTTTTAACACACATAAACATGTATTTGCAGCGGCTAACATTTATCGCATTAAGATCTGCTGGCGTACGACGTACTCAAAAAGGGTCATACCTTCTCTCTCCCTCAATGGATCCCTTCAAAGACAGAATCAACACTCTTATTCTGGTTTCGACCCTTATAACTACAATATCATTTGCCGCAGGTTTTACTTTGCCTGGTGGCCATAATGGCTCTGATTCAGGACAGGGCATGGCCCTCATGGTACATCGTATGTGGTTTCAGCTATTCATTTTGTGCATAACAGTATCAATGTACGGTTCCATTAGTGTCACTATCATACTCATTTGGGCTCAGTTGGGAGAATCACATTTGGCGCTTCTTGCCCGTGGTGTGGCTATGCCTCTTTTAGGGATCACTCTTACAACTCTATCTGTAGCATTCTTAGCTGGTGTTCACCTAGTTATAACTGATCTCAATTGGCTGGCCACTACAGTCATGGTCATGGGTGTGACTTTCATTGTCATGCTTTTGTTACCCTACACTCTTCTCTGGTTCCCCTCAGATTCAACCTTCCAAGTAATCCGACACATTTCTCACTATCCTTTTTTGTTTCTGACATGGTTTGCTGAACGCAATGAAACCAAAGGTACGTAACCGCACACATATATGATCTTTGCATCTTAATTGCGGTATTATATCATATTAGTTTGGTACTCATAATTGTGTTACCCGAAATATCTCGTTCATATGTGTTAGAATTGAATATCCACACAGATGCAAGAGACAACCACACAAGAGTATCTATAAAAAAGCTTTTCTTTTCTCTTCTTGCTTTCTTGCTCTTTCTCTCTTTCTCTTGATCTATTTGATCTACTTGATCTACTTGATCTCTTGATTTACATTTCATACAAACTATCAAAGGCTATTTATAAGCTCTGACATAACTGACTCATTAATATTCTAAGTGACATAACTGACTCATTAATATTCTAAGTGACATAACTTCAAACTCATTAATGTCCACTAACACAAACCTAAGGACATGACTCTTCACCAGAAAACTCTTCACATTTCTATTTTCTATTTTCTGTTTTATCTCATTAAAATTTAACCCAACAAAACTCCCCCTTAAATTTTAATTCTTCTTTTTTGAATTTTCCACCGGTTGATTTTTTTTCGCGCTGCTTCCATGTTGCACTCCTTTCTTCAATTTTTTTTTTGTCCGGCGGTTCCTTCATTGGTGGAAGATAGACAATCTTGAATTTTTCCCCGTCGACCTCATCCTCCGATATACTTCCACATCCATTCTTACACGTATGATCATCACACAAGTCATCATACTGATCAGTATCTGTATCACTATAACGTCCCATTAGTTTTACAACACCTATGCCAATTTTAATACTTTCATATTCAACATGTGCTACGTTAATAGCACGTTGGGTCTCTTTAACCACAGTAACCCCATCACTCATTGAGGACTGTTGATTAACATCATCAAGCAAATAACTCAACGCCTATGGTTTTTCAACGCATCATTTTCTGATTCCGCCCCACGATCTTCTTCTGGTTTACGCTTAAGCCAAAATGATTCCGCCATAAGAGTAACTCTAGGCTCCTCATCGCCGGGTTCCCTATCCACAATCACATCTTCCATTTTTCCGCTCTCAGTTTCTTCATCACCGGGTTCTTCTTCAACAAGTCCAGCTTCCACGCGCCTCATCGATAGAATCTCACACAACCGTCCTCCAGGGAAATGGTCTCTTTTCGGTGGAGTCGACATCTTCCACTTCCACCATGAATTCAATGCAGTCTCCGACTTCTGACTTTCAACCCAAACCGCGCCTATGTCGGTCTCCGACATCAACCTCATCACGCCGGGGTCGAGCTCTTCTCCAAAACATGAACTCGGTGATTTAGCCGGGATCTCCCCCATCCCGGTTATCAACACGGAACTCAGATTCGCAGTCTCCTCCAAGTCGGTCTCCATCAAGCATCTCGGATTCCACGCTTCTCGTTCCTTTGCTGGCTTCTCAAGCTCCTTCGACATCTCGTCTTCTTCCTTATCCTCTCTATCCGGCTTCTGAATTGACTCGCCGCTCTCAGCATCTTTGATCTCGGCTCCCATAGCCGCAGTCATCGTCTTTTTCTCTGATTCATCTCTCTCACGCTCCAACGAGTCGATCTTCTCCACGGATACGTTGCCGTTGGCAACCTCGGATTCCGCCATCTCGGTCTCTTCTTCATCCGCATCATTTTCCTCATCTTCATCATCATCATTGAAGATTTCATCTTCTTCATTAATCAGATCAAAACGTCCAGGCAAGTATTTTGTTACGAAGGCCATTAGAAAATCCTTCCACATATTATTAAAGTCGCGGCAGTTCCATGTACGGAACCATTTGATTGCGCTTCCTCTGAGTCTTCTCATGGCTACCTGCCATTTGTTCTCCGTCCAGATTTTTTCTTTCCGAAAATGTTGCTTCAAACAGAGAAGCCAATCTAATGCTTCATCCTTATCTCCATGGAAGAGTGACACTTCCATCTCGTTCTTTTCCTCCATAGCCCAAGCTCTGATACCAAATTGTTAGAATTGAATATCCACACAGATGCAAGAGACAACCACACAAGAGTATCTATAAAAAAGCTTTTCTTTTCTCTTCTTGCTTTCTTGCTCTTTCTCTCTTTCTCTTGATCTATTTGATCTACTTGATCTCTTGATCTACATTTCATACAAACTATCAAAGGCTATTTATAAGCTATAAAACTGACCAACATAACTCCACACATAACACCTCATTACTTTATAACTGACATAACTGACTCATTACTGACATAACTGACTCATTAATATTCTAACTGACATAACTTCAAACTCATTAATGTCCACTAACACAAACCTAAGGACATGACTCTTCACCAGAAAACTCTTCACATTTCTATTTTCTATTTTCTGTTTTATCTCATTAAAATTTAACCCAACAATATGCGTGTCAATTGCGATAATGTACTTCGTGCTAATTGCTATTACTCTTTCCTTTTAATAAATGACTTTAATTGATAAAAGCTATCAATGTAGAATAATTTTATAGTAAAATTATATTCCTTTTTAATTTATCATTAATTGTTAAATCACATTTTCTTAGTAAGTAAAACAAAGGCAACAAATCATATTATTGTGTTAAAATGTTTATGGCTCATGTTTCGTATATTGATGAGGGCCCTTATTGGCGGGGTCAACAGAAAGGTAACGGGTTCCGGGAAGCCGCCTTGGCAGGGTCCGGGGGGCAGCGCCCCAGGCCTATAGAGGCTAGATACTGTTGTGAGCCTCTGATTTATTGTAATTTTTCTTTTTCTTAATAGTTTGGGTTTGGACTCATAAATAGCTGTTGTTAGGATTTTTTAATCTTATTTATATTCTCCTAGTAAATCGAGTGACTTGTAACGAGTGGCGGTGAGAAGAATATAGTACAAACAAGATAGACGTAACCTAAATTGGGTGAACCAGGGTAAGTCGCCGTGACAAAATACTCTCTTCTCTTTCTCTTTTATTTTTCGATTTGTGTGTGATTGTCGATTTCTAACAATTGGTATCAAGAGCTTTGGTTTTGCAACCGGGGTTCTTGTGGCAGATTGGGGTTTCACGATTTAGGGTTTTTTTTTTCTTAGCGTAGAGAAAACTGCGAAATTGATCTGGAAAGGATGTCGATTAGCCAATCACGGGTCGAGGTTGAAAAGTTCTAAGAAAAGGGGTTCGAGTTATGAAAATTGAAGGTGGAGGCTTTGCTCGTTGACAGGAACATATGGTACGTGATCGGAGATGAAAAGCCATCGGTACCAACGAAAATTCTCGGTGACAGAACATCGAAGGAAGGCGAGTCAAAGGAGTTCATGGCGTGGACCAGAGACGATCAAAAGGCGCAAAGCCTGATCTGGTTATACCTGGCAGATAACGTTCTCGTGAACGAAACTTCTGAGAAGGCCACGAAGGATCTCTGGACAAAGTTAGGAAACCTCTATCAAAGCAAGTTGCTCGTGAATAAAGTTTTCTTGCGAAGGAAGATTTATAATTTGCGGATGAGCAAAGGTGATTCTTTCTCTGCTCATTTAAATAAATTTAACACAATTTGTGCACAACTTTCATCTATAGATATAAATATGGATGAGGAAGATAAATTTTGCACCTTGTTGTGTTCACTGCCCAACTCTTGGGAGCACATCATTGTGTCAATTGGTACTGGTGTTAATAAATTGTTTTTCAAGACGTTTTTTTCTGCCTTATTGTTTGAGGATATAAGAAGGGTAGGTTCTGAAGGTACCAACAATGAGGCTCTGGTTGTTAGAGGGAGGAGTGGTGACAAATCAAAGTTTGGTCACAGAGGAAGATCGAGGGGACGATCAAAGTCCCGTGATAAATCTGAAGTGAGGTGCTAGAGGTGCAAACTGATTAGACATCTGAGGAGGAATTGCTGAAATAAAAGCGTAGGTCCTCTTGAGAAGCGGGATGATACACCATATTTTGGTTTTGGTACAAAGAAGGATGATGGAGATAGTGCAGGGGATCTGCACATGGAATTCGACAGTCATAGTGACTGCAAGGACTGGATCATTGACACTGGAGCATCGTTCCATATGACACCTCATTGGGAGTGGTTATGCACTTGTGAATTAGATTCTGGCAGAATGGTCAAAATGAGAGATGATACAACTCATGCTATTGTGGGGCATGGAAAGGTAAAGGTGAAGATGAATGACGAAACAATCAAGAATCTGCCGGATGTGATGCATATTCTGAGGCTTACCAAAAATCTTATCTCCGTTGGAAGTATGGCAGATGCAGATATTAATTTCAGTAGTGATAAATATTCTTGCAAGCTGACTCAGGGAGCTTTGGTAATTTCAAAAGGATAGCGCCATGGTAAAATGTGAAAACTGTTGGGCAGCACAGTGTTCAGTTTTTTTTTGTACAAAAAATGAACACTAAAACAGAACAGAACTACATCTCACTGACCATTCTAGGCCAAGCAATGCCCTTGTAGTCCCTACTAAGCAAATATATACAACCAACAGGAGGGGACTCAAAAAAACTAGTCTCCCACCCCATACTACTAGCTATACCAGCAAGATAATCTGCTACACCGTTCCCTTCCCTGTACACATGAATTACCTTCACCTGCCAATCATATCTCAGCATCTGGTTAATCCTTTGAATAAAAAAAGCAAGGGGATGGCTTGGAAGACAGCCATCCTTCACAATCCTTTGTTCTATGCTAGTTGGAGTCCCACTAGCAGCCCCCACACTTCTGCCTTAAATGAGTTGCCTCTTCCCAGGTTCTTCGCAAACCCCATAACCCATCGGCCTGTATCTTATCGCATCACACCACCACACCCACTCTGGCCATTCTGTTGAGCCATCCACATTCACCTTAACCCATCCAGATAGAGGAGGATCCCAATGGACCAGAACTTCAATTTTAGGATTCTTCAAAATACCTACAGTCATATATAATGCATTAGCATCCATATAGTTAGAAAAATAAATGCAAGCATTTCTAGATAGCTCCTCCACACTTGATCTTTGATCTTCAAAAACAATTCTGTTCATGTTCTTCCACAATAGCCAGCAAGTGATGCCAAATAAGATGCATCCATTGTCACCATCTATAAAGCTGCCCTTTGGAGCCAGATTAGATTGCAACCAATCCACTAAGGTTAGATTAAAAAATCTATCCCAATTTCCCTGTCTAATAAAAGGTCTCCAAATAGCCTGAGCCCAACCACAATCCTTTAATACATGCAGGCAGCTTTCAGGTTTGAGATCACATCTTGGACAGATATCATCATCTGCCATATGTCTCTGTTTTCTCCTGAGATTGGTTAGAAGGTTCTCTCCAAGAGCAAGCCAAAGAAAATTTTTAATCCTTGGAGGACCCCCCCCAGTCCTATATTGTGCTCCATTGGACAGAATCTTGAATTACACCTTCTGGATTCAGACTGCCAAAAGCTGATCTAATGGAGAATCTTCCATCATGTGAAAAATCCCAAATAATCCTGTCCTCACCATTTAAAGGGCTAGGAGGACATATTCCTGCTATCAGGCTCAAAGCATCATCTGATAATAAACTCCCAAACCTCTGCCAGTTCCATTCCCCATCATCCTTCACCATGTCCACAATCTCAGCATCCAAAAGTTCACAAGGAATATCCTGAATTATGTGGTCTTTTAGAGGACCAGTGCCCACCCATTTATCATTCTATAACGAACTACCCCTTCCATTGCCCACCATAACTTTAGAACCATCCAGAATTTGGGGCCACACTCTAGTTACCCCTTGCCACAAATTGGAGGTCCCTGGTTTCTTCACAATGTTTGGGAGCAATTTCTCCTCCACCTTGTACTTGCTTCTCAAAACTCTAGCCCAGAGATCATCCTTATTAGTAAGCAGCCCGTGAGCAACCTTCATTATACAAGCTCTGTTTGTTTGTCTCAAGCCTCTAATACCCAAACCACCTCCACTCTTGGGTTTGCACACTGTGTTCCAAGGTAAAGCATGAACCTTCTTCACTTCCCTACTTGAGCCCCACACAAAACCCCTCATTTTCTGTTCAATGACATCACAGGTCCCCACTGGAATAATAGCAGTTTGCATGGAATAAGTAGGTAAGGCTGAAAGGACAACCTTGGTTAAAACTACTCTTCCAGCCAGAGACAAAGTTTTCTGTTTCCAAGCATTAAGCTTGCTGCTTGTTTTTTCTAGCACATGCCTGAAGGTTTTCCTATTTACTCATTTGTGCAGAATAGGCACCCATAGGTACTTGCCCAAATCAGCCGTAGGGGCAAATTTAAGGACTTGACAGAGCTCTTTTCTTCTAGTATGATTTACATTTTTAGAATAGAAAACTCTAGTCTTATTCTCACTCACCTTCTGGTCAGGGGCAAGGCAAAACTGGTTCAAAGTGCTGATAGCCAACTCTGCTTGACTGATAAAAGCTTCCATGAATAAAAGCAAGTCATCAACAAAAAAACAGATAAGAAATGGGGGGCCCTTTCCTACCCAGCTTCACTGATTTCCACACCTTCTGGTCCACAACTGAAGAAATAAGATGCCTCAGCCTCTCAATACATAGCATAAAAAGGTAAGAGAATAGGGGATCTCCTTGCCTAATCCCCCTTATGGGTTTAAAATCCTCAGTTTGAAACCCATTCCATAGCAGATTCATGGTTGAAGTAGAAACACAAGCCATAATCAAATTAATGAGGGTCCCAGGAAAACCAGCTAAAATGAGAGTTTCTTGAAGGAAAGCCCAACTTATTCTGTCATAGGCCTTCTCTAGGTCCACTTAATAGCCATCCATCCTTTAGAACCTTTCTTGGATCTCATGGAATGAATTACCTCTTGTGTAATAATGACATTATCCGAAGCATGCCTCCCTTTGATGAAACTACACTGATTATGCATGATAAGGTCACTAAGATGATTCCTTAACCTCCCAACAACAATCTTAGTGACCACCTTGTAAATAACATTGCACAGAGAAAATGGGCCTGAATTGGCTTAGGGTCTCAGGTTTGTCAATTTTTGGGATTAGACAAATTAGAGTCTGGTTTATCTCCTCCACCTTGCTAGGGTCTTCAAAAATACCCCTAATACACTTGACAGCGAATTCCCCTTCCTTCTCCCATTGTGATTGAAAGAATATAGCATGTAAGCCATCCAAACCAGGAGCTTTATAAGGCTTCATGTTCAGGAAAGTACTTTTCACTTCCACACCACTTGGTACAGCCCCCATATTCCTCCAGCTTTGACTATCAATAACTGGGAACCCATTCCCTAAGCTGCCTTCACTCTCAATAATAGGCTCCTCTATATAGAGTCCTTTAAAGAAATTCACAACCATGCACTTCAATTCCACAGGGTCTTCCACCCACCCCCCCCTCCTTTTTTAGAGTCAAAATCTTATTCTTCCTTGTTTTAGCCACTGTTGTGGAGTGAAAGAATTTAGTATTTTTATCCCCAAAGGCCAGCCATTTACATCTTGCCCGTTGGAATCAAGTCAGTTCCTCTTGGATAAAAATAGCATTCAGAACTCTTTATGCAATCTCTCCAAAGACTCACTAGGACCCCTGCTCAATTCGGTTTCCAGCCCTCTTAACCTTCCCTGTAATTTTTTTTTCCTTTTATGCATGGCTTTAAATGTACTCAGGTGCCAAAGAACAACTTCATGATGAAACTTATCCTTAGTAGCAACCCAATTCGAGTTCTGGTTCCAACAGGAGTCCACAACCTCACCAAACTCATCATTGGTCAACCAAGCAACAAGAAACATGAAAGGTTTAGGGCCACCATAGACTTCTTCAGCCTCATCCTTCAGCAGGATAGGTCTATGGTCAGATCCACTAAACAGAAGATGATGAACAGATCTGTTAGGATAATTCAGGAGCCAGGATTCATTAGCAGCAAACCTATCAATCCTTTCCTGAAGCCTTCCTCTCTTCCAAGTGAATTTGGGACAGCAAACCCCAAATTCGAAAGGCCACAGTCACTTAAGCAGCTGGAGAATTCTTGTACACTCCCCCAACAAACATCTCTCCTACCTTGCTTCTCATTCTTCTCCAAAATGGCATTAAAATCTCCCATGACAGCCCAATCAGACACAATCATCGAACCAATACTTCTAAGGTTCTCCCAAAGGTCTCTCATATCCACTCTTCTAGGACTCCCATAAACAAAAGTAAAGAATTCAACCTTTCCATTCACAATCCAGTGGATCTTCGAATGAACAAATTGATGATCATCCAGCTCAATGAACACATTTGAAACACTCTTATTCCAAAGAAGCCATATCCCACCAGAAAACCCAGAAGCTTCTCTTTTAAAATAGCTATCAAAGCCCAAGTTCCGAATTATTTTATCAGCTCTACTACCACTAATTTTAGTCTCCAGCAAAGCCAGAATCTGAATATTATTTTGATACACCATATCCTTTATGAGGGAGGAGAAACTTTTTTTTCCTGCTCCCCGACAATTCCAGGAACACACTATCATCAAAAACATTTTATTAAAAAACAGAAAACAGTCAAACTTCCTCAACTACTAGACCATTAACTTGGTCTTCTGAGCTTCACCCAAATTAGTGATATCATCCAAGATCATAACATCTTTGCTGATCAAAGCCATCTTTTTCGCCCCTCAAGAATATCTGGTGGTTTATCTTTAAGAATATGTAGCTTCCCAGCACCCTTTCCCTCATCCACAATATTCACTATATTTCCCTGGCCACTATTGCTACTACAAGAAGCCCTGTTAACACCAGCTTTCATGATGAGAATAGCTTTCCTCTGATTCGAACCAACCTGCTGATTGGTAGTTCCCTGCACCTGGACTCCTGGAGGTCCTCTTAAGGCACCCATCTTAATAGGTGACTCCTGGACACTCTTCTTGCCAATCTTCTCAGTACCTTTCTTCCTTTTAGATTCTGCTCCTTTACTACCTGACCCACTTCCCTTCAAAGAATCTAACTCATTGTTTAATAAGCCACCTGGTTGTACCACCAAATTGGAATTCTCCCCCTCACTTCCTTCCCCAAGCAAGGAGAATCTTGATCCTGAAGGTAAGCTCCTGTTAACAAGGCTAGGATTATTCAAACCTTGCTTTTCAAATCCTGAGCCAGAAGCTCTAGTTTTTTTTGCTGCGTGTTAGGTTTCCTATTTATGTTTCCTCTCTGGACTGTCATCCAATTTGCAAACCCATCCTCCTCCTGACTTCTCTCAACCTCTTTATTATTCTCCCTATTATTATTATCACCCTCAGAAGGCATTTGGCAATCCATCCTTTCACCCTCCACTGGTTTTTTCAGATTCACAGGATTAAACATACATTGGTCTTTCCTATGACTATACTGGCCACAACAAAAGCATATGAGGTGGAGGCCCTCATACCCTATAAATAATTGCCTCTGACCAATACAGAATTTAGACAGAAGACTTTTGCTAAGATCAAATTCAACACAAATACAAGAAAACTTACCTTTATCCGTGATCTCTTCCTGTTGTCCCTGTCCACTAAATCTCAAGGAGCTTCCATCAATCAGCAAGGTCCTGCCCACCATATTTCCCATCCTCCACAGGTCTTTGTAAGTATAGAACTCCCTAGGCACACCTGGGATCCTCATCCACACCGCAAACTTCTTCACACGATCATCATAAGGATCGAAGTTTGGCCTCCACCTCTGCACTACTAGGTAATGATCCGCTACAATCCAAGGCCCCTGTTGTTGAACAAACAGGTAGTCTTGTGATTTTTCAAATTCCACCAGATAATGATCGTTTTCTAGGTCCAGCACTCTGTATTCCCCTTCGAGATTCCACAGCTTGTGTAACCTATTCCACAGAAATTTAGCTCACAACCTCTTCCCCATCAGCTTCACGATCAAAGCCATCTTCAATCTCTTACATTGTTTTAATTTCTCCAGTATGTCGAATTGATAATAAGGGTTCAGGGGGTCATCCTCTTGCGTCTGATCATACGCTCTAATGGCCTCCTCTTCATCCAACTCGTCCCTCCTGCTCTGCGCCAACCAATCATCCTCTTCATCGCCCTGATAATCGTCCCACACACTATTAACCCAAAGAAGCTGGTCCTTATAAGAAACTAACCTCCTAGGTTCCTTGAGCAGCTCTTCTTCCTTCCCCGTACCCTCAGTAACCTCTGGGTTAAGTTCCATCGCCATTTCCTCTTCCTCCGTAGCGCATACTATCGGAGAAGAGTCCTGCATGACCAGATTTGCCATTCCCTCACCTTTCGCCTTCTTAGATTCCCTACCTCTGGATCCATCCCTCTCAGAATTAGGGGGTCTTCCCCCTTTCTCCACCATCGTCACCTAGAAACGAAGAAAATTCGAGCCAAACCCTAGCAGAGCTAATTTTTCCCCCTCACGTGCTCACGCGCCCCTCTTCCATCCACAATGTTCAGTTGTTAAAGCTACATAACGAAAAAGACTGAGGACACTGCTATGTTATGGCATAAGAGGCTGGCACATATTGGAGGAAAAAGTCTGGAAATTCTGCATCAAAGAAACTGGTGAATGGAATTTTGAGCTGCTCTATAGGGTTCGAATTTTATGAGCATTGCCTACAAGGGAAATAAAATCAGGTATCTTTTGATTCCTTAGGAGGAAAAGCTGAGGGGATTCTGGACCTGATACACAACAATGTGTTTGGCCCCACACCTATTGCATCACATGGAAAAATAAGGTATTATGTTTCTTTTACTGATGATTTTCCATACGTGTGGTTATATTTCTTGTGCAGCAAGGATGAATTGTTCGATAAATTTCGCGAGTTCAAGGCTTTGCTGGAAAATTAGTTTGACCAAAGAATCAAAGTGTTAAGAACTGATAATGGAGAGGAGTTTTGTACAACAAAATTTGATCAATTTTATGCTAGCAATGGGATTGCAAGGCAAAAGAATACACCCTACTCACCTCAACAGAATAGGGTGGCAAAGAGATTGAATCGATATCTCATGGAGAAAGCACGAAGTATGCTGAGCGGTGCTGAGCGGGGCAGGCTTGGCAGCTGAGTTTTGGGCGGAAGCAGTGGCTACTACTTATCATCTGAAGAACACATCTCCTACATCGACCATGAAGGAGAAGACTCTGTATGAAGGACTATTTTGGAAAAAGCCAAATGTATCTGATGTCAGAGTGTTCGGCTGTTAAGCATATCTGCATGTACCCAAGGAGAGAAGAAGCACGCTTGATAGTAAATATGAGAAGTGTATCTTTATTGGTACAAGGATGGAGACAAAGGGTACAAGTTTTGAAATCCTGACACTCGAAGTGTAACTTATAGCAGAAACGTTGTGTTCAGGGAATCTAACCCGAATGAGATTTTTTGGAAAGCTTCTGAAGAGTTACAGACAGTGGAGATGTAGGTTTGAAAGAGGATGCATTAAACTCACAAGTTGGAGTGAAAAGTTCAAATTTTGAAGCTGCTGAACATAATGGGGTTGAAAATGAAGATTCTGAAACTGAGGCTGAAGTTGAAGCACCAATGTTGAGAAGGTCCACAAGGGAAAAAAGATCATTTGAGAGGTATAAATCTGAAAACTATATTTCTGTGCTAGTGATAATGGTTATTCCCTGAATATTACAGGTGATGATCCAATCATTATAAGAAAAGTTAGGAACTCGGAGGATGCCAAACAGTGGGAGGAAGCAATGAAAGATGAGATGAAGTCTCTGATGAAAAATCAAACTTGGAGTTTGGAGAAACTACCTGCAGACCGAAAGGCGATTGGCCGCAAGTGGGTGTTCAAGAAAAGGTTTATACCAATTGGAGATTAAACACTACAAGGCTCAGTTGGTTGCAAAGGGATATTCACGGATAGAAGGGATTGATTATGGTGAGGTATTTTCACCTGTTGCAAAGTTAAATTTCATAAGGCTGGTTTTGTCTGTAGCAGCTGCATATGACCTAGAGGTGGAGCAGGTTGATGTGAAGATGGCTTTCCTTCATGGTGATTTGGAGGAGGTTATTTTCATAAAGCAACCAGAGGGATTCACCGTAAGAGGCAAAGAGGAGCTAGTCTGCAAGCTGAGTAAATCTCTGTATGGCCTGAAACAGTCCCCCAAGATGTGGTGCACGAAGTTCGACACTTATATAACAAAGCTTGGCTTTGACCATTGTGATGTTGATCATTGTGTTTATGTGAAAAGGTTAGAAGGTGACTTTGTTATTCTAACTTCGTATGTTGACGACATGTTACTCGTTGGAAACAGTTTGAAAATGATCAGTATTGTCAAAGGACTGCTGGCGAAGTAGTTTGAAATGAAATATCTAGACGCTGCAAATATGATATTGGGTATGCAGATTAAGAGGGAGTGTGACAAAGGAAGATTATGGTTAAGTCAACGGAAGTATATAGAGGATGTTCTGAAGAAATTTAAGATGACTTCCTGCAAGCCTGTGTTGACTCACATGTCTACTGGTTCTAAGTTATCGGTTGACTAGTGTCCCAAGACTGAAGAAGAAGAAGAAAAGATGACATCAGTTACTTATGCTAGTGCAGTTGGGAGTCTAATGTATGCCATGATTTGTACTCAGCATGATATTGCTCAAGCAGTGGGAGTATTGAGCAGGTATATGTCCAAGTCAGGAAATGAGCATTGGACGATAGTAAAGCATGTGTTCCGTTATCTTCGCAGTACGTCTGACCTCGGGTTATGCTATGAAGGCGTGAAGGGCTCAAAAGGACAGGCATTATTAGAGCTGAGATACTTTGTGGATGCTGATTGGGGAGGTGACATTGATAGTAGAAAGTCTACATGCGGATATGTTGTTTCCTCATTCGGTGAAGCTATCAGTTGGATGGGTAAGAGGCAAAGCACTGTCGCTTTATCTACTACAGAGGCTGAGTACATGGCCTTGACACATGCTGTCAAGGAAGCTATTTGGTTGCGGAGGTTGTGCAAAGAGCTTGACTTAGCACAAATAGAGATGATCGTTGGGTGTGACAATCAAAGCACTATTTTCTTGGCTAAGAATTCAGGTTTCCATGTGAGGACCAAACATATTGGCATACAGTACCATTTCATCAGAGAGAAGATTGAAGATAAGGTTGTATTGCTGGAGAAGGTTGATACAAAGGTCAACGGTGCTGATTTTTTGACAAAGGCAGTGACTTCAGAGAAGTTTGAATGGTGTACAACTGCATTGTGATTGAAGAAACATGCGAAACATTCACTAAGTGGGAGAATGTTGGGTATGACTCATACTTCGCATGCTGATGAGGGCCCTTATTGGCGGGGTCAGCAGAAAGGCAACAGAGGTCCGGGGAAGTCGCCACGGTAGGGTTCACAGGGCAGCACCCCCAGGCCCGTAGAGGCTAGGTACTGTTCTAGGCCTCTGATTTATTGTAATTTTTCTCTATTTTTTTAGTAGTTTGAGCTTGGGCCCATGAATAGTTGTTGTTAGGATTTGTTTTAATCCTATTTATATTCTCCTTATAAACCGAGTGACTTGTAATGAGTGACGATGAGATGAATATAGTGCTGACAAGCTAGACGTAGCCTAAATTGGGTGAACCAAGATAAATCGCCGTGTCAAAATTCTCTCTTCTCTTTCTCTTTTATTTTTCAATTTGTGTGTGATTGTCGATTTCCAACAAATTAAATATACAGGGGGATTGGGAACGTAATAGAGAGTGAAAAGGGGGAGTTGAAAAGAGGGAAATGGAAGAATTTGAAAAACTTGCAGTCAAATTTCTATCAAGCTAGTTTTATCCTATTCTAGATTCCCTAATTTATCGTATTAATGTCCGATCAGGATATTTGTGAATAAATCATGCAGATTATAACAAGTTTAAAATTATTTTTGTTGAACTTTATTATAATTACTATCATTTATATTCCTTAATTTGTTTTAGAATAGTGTTCAAATAATTTTTTAAAGATATTTCTATAAATAAATTCATTTAAATAAATTACTTTGATTTATTTTATTATTTATTTATTTCATTTAATGGACATAGTAATATAAATATATCACAGATCTAATCCAATGTTTAAGTTTTATGATTTTAGGATTCATAATGATATCGTAACTAGTTATTGAAAGTTTTATATTTGTTTTAGGGAAAAAGTTTGTTTAGAATACGGTAGTTAACAGAAATGAATGTTACAGTACTTAGTGTATCATGACTTTAAGCGATAAACATGTTATTATTTTTTCCAGGCGAGAAGACTATAATTATTATTATTGTACTTTTAGTTGGGGAACTTGTTATAATTCTATTTGATTATATCCAACTTAAATATTATTATTATTTGAGTAAATTATGAATTTCTACTTTATATACTTTATATTTGGTGTAACCCAGGATTTGACAATTACAGTTTCTACATTATATTATCGTGTATCCTTTGTTGTATTTTTTTATTGTCTGCTAACCGTTGTTGTTAAAAATGAGTGTAAAAACATAGAAACGTTACAAACTTAATGTAAAAACATCTCAAAATACAAATAAAAATGCTTTTAACTAAAAATGGGTAAAAATGCGGCATAAAAACAGTTGAAACACAAGTTTTTTTCACTTCAACCCAAAAATTGGATCGGGTTAACTTTGAACCCATGACCCAAATTTAATTTTAAAGAAAAATTATTTCTTATTTTCCCTAAATCAAAATGTGCATCGACTTCGAGTATCTTCTTTTAGTTACCTAACTCAAATAAAACTTTTCAGTGATTTCGCGTCCATCATCGTACTTGGTGCCGCCTCTCTCCTACCCCCTATGATGCTAGTGATGCGGCCACCAAACCCTTCTAATCAGCAACAACAGTAATGATAAGTATGTGACTATGGTATTTTGCTCATTTTCTATTTTCGAACTTGGTTGCAGGAGCTGTTGAACTTTTTTTGTGTTTTTGGGCTTATGTCTTAAATAGTTATGTGATTTTATATCTTTTAAATAAGAGGTCGTTCAATGAATTTTGAGCAGTGATTTATGTGATTATATATATATATATATATATATATATATATATATGAGGTAAATATTTCTACAGCCACTTTAGATAAAGTTATCTACAGCTACCAAAAAACTACGTCGTTTTGATTAATGAAGGGTGTTTATGTAATTTTAGGTAAATTAATGAATGATGTTTATGTAATTTTGTTTATTCTTTTATTATTTACATTTTACTGAAACACCCTTCGTTAATTCACCTAAAATTACAGAAATACCCTTTATTAATCAAAATGACATAGTTTTGGGATAGCTGTATATAACCTTATCTAAAGTGACTGTAGAAATATTTTTTTCCTATATATATATATATATGAGAAAAATATTTCTCAAACTGCTTGAGATATATTATCTCTGGCCATCTCAAAACTACGTTGTTTTATTTATTTATTTTCTTATATTAATTGATTCACCTTTGAATGGTTATGATTTTCTTTTTCTCTCTCTTCTTTTATCTCCATTGTTTCATCTTTGTACGGTTATGATTTAGTAGCCGAAGATAAAGTTATCTCAAGCAGAAATCATTTTAAATCATTTTGAATGATAAGCTCTATATATATATATATATATATATATATAGGATCAGGATCAGGATCATTTTAAACCAGTGTAAGTTACACTCTTAATCTTATCCGTTAATCCCATTTATATCTAAGGACTCAAATTTTTTAGTAATGTGAGCCATTGGATACAAGTGGATCAATGGTCAAGATTGAGTGTAAGACTTCTAACTCTTACACCGGTGTAAGAATATCCTACCCCATATATATATATATATATATATATATATATATATATATAGGTAGGATCCTTTGACACCGGTGTAAAATTTGAAATTTGACACCTTTTCTGAGAGTCGTTAGTTCAAAAAAGATCAATGGTGTCACATGCTCACAAATCACAGTCGTTGATTTTTTTTGATCTAACGGCTCTCAGATGAGGTGTCAAATTTCAAATTTGACACCGGTGTCAAAAGATCCTGCATTTATATATATATATATAATTTTATTTTGATCTTAAGGTGTCATTTCTTCAATTTTCGTTTCTACGTAGAAATTTGATTTTGACAACATTGCTCATTGAGTAGTAACTCGAATTATTCACTACTTTATTTTAGGTGGAAAAACGCGCAAAATTGAGATGCTCCTCTAGATCTCAACTCTAAGTCTTGGAGAGAGGCACCATTGGAGAGTTCTCAATACTTGTGCTTATATTTATTTTGGATTGTAATAAACACACCGTTGATGGAGAGCTGTCACCATTTATCATTAGATTTATTTTGGATTGTAATATATATATGTCTGTTTCAGTAGTTTTTGCTTGAACTTTGGTGCTTGATTTTGAGCTGTTTGACTTGTGTAAGTTCTTGGATCTACGTTACATATTGTTTTCTTCATTTTACATGTACCTTATCATATTTGGATGTTCGTGTTTCAAGGGAGTTTTTGTCTCAATTTCAGAAGAAATTTCTTTGATATCTAGGTTAATGTTTTTCTTTGGGATTAAGGGGGTTTTCCATTTGCTAGAATATGAAGAAAATCTCTTGTTACTCTTCATTTTTCTCTTTCTTTGCTCATATATGCTTAGTACTTCAATGTTTGTTTGTTGCATTTAATTTCTCTTTTCAAAGCTAACTGATCAATATCTCCAAAAACATGCTCATTTTCACCCTAAAAAATAACCCGGTTTCTATAAAAAAAAATGGGAATGGTTCACAACTCGAAGTTATGATATTTTTATATAATCTAATACACATCTTAAGATTTATAGCAAATTATAGATAATTGAGAATAGAGTTCTATAGCTCGAGATATGGTCAGATAAACTACCTTAGAAATAGAGGATTCAACAAAACAGTCACAACCATGAATTTACTTGAAACTGAGTACACATATGAAAAACTTGAAACTTTTCACCACTGAAATTCACCAAGTTATCTTTCTGATGCCATTGGCTCCATGTTAAGTGTAAGAACTCGCACCGTTAAATTAGGAATATAATCAATTAATTATGAGATTAATGAGATAATTTCATAATTGACCCTAATAATTATGAGAAGGCTTAAATAATTATGGTAAGTGATTAATAATGTTGAAAGTCGCTTTTCTGACAAAAAGTGCAGATACCTGTTCTGCCTCCCGGTATAAATGCATACCGATGAAGTATCCCGGAAAATTATGAAAAGTATGTATATGTCACTAGAATAATATATAGGACGAGCATAATAAATTTCAAGTCTAAATAATGAGAACTGGTGTCAGAACTGATATTGGCTTCGTAAAAGCGAGTACCGAAAAAGTGCTGCGAAAAATAATATAAAAACATGAAAAATTCTAGAAAAATGGCTAGGTCTAGAATTCCAAATTTGAGATTAAAAAGATAAGCGTAGCTATTAGTGCTAATACGGTGGATTAAACTTAAGAGGACTATAAATAGCCACTTGCACACAACCCTAGGCTGATACTCAGCCATTTCCTGCGTGGGTTTTGTGTACTGAACTGCTGCCTCCCTTCTTCTTCACAAAGGCATTGTCTTTCCTTCATAAAATCCCTCAAGACACCACTTTATGAGAGATTATTCACCTTTAACCTTGTAAACACTAAGTAGTTGGTCTTGTGAGGGTGTGTGATGCTTCATTTCTGAGTTGTACCATCTGTTTGTGGGGGGTAGTGTTGCTGACTTGGTGATTGTGAGTGGGAAGGACTAGTTTCATCCACTATAGTGCTTCAAGGAACCATTTTGATGGAGAAAGGTCCAAGCTTGAAGTGTATTTTCGTAGTCTTGAAGTGACAGAACCATAGTGCTGTGTAGAGGACTCCTTGTGTGTTTCATTTTCGGAGTTTTGAGCCTAGGAGGTATACCATGATCACCTCTTTTGTATTTTCATGATTTGAGCTTGTGTGAGTCCTTAAAGGGTTAAACTTTGATCTTTTAAGCTAAAAGTTGATGAACCATGCTTAAAATACATAAATGAACATCTGTTGATGGAGTTATTGGACTCCAGATCGAGTTTGAATCATTAAAATGGGACAGAGAATGCACGAATTTCTGCATTCTGTCTTATAAGTATTCGAATACTTTTCGTGTAGTATTCGAATACTCCTTGGAGGAGTATTAAGATACTTTTCTGAGAAGAAAAGTATTCGGATACCGTTGAGTAAGTATTCGAATACTGAGTAGTATTCGAATACTGTGGTATTTGTATTCGGATACCTGGTGGTATTGGGATACTGGGGGAAAAGTATTCGGATACCTTGAGGTATGCGAATACTTAAGTGAAAGTATTTAGATACTTTCTGGAGACATGGAGTATTCGAATACTCATCGAGGAGTATTCGAATACCTCCTGCAGATTTAGTCTTAAATCACTTAAAATGAGTTGAAAAGCCTTAATCACTTAATGAAACCTTAGGCAATGATTATTGATGATTAATTATTGTATAAACAGACTGTGATTGTGCTATTTGGTGACATTGAGCTTGTGTGGACTTGGCTTGGATTGATTGCTTAAGAGTTAAGCTTTCGTGTCATCGGTTTAGCCATTGTTGGTTCCACCATATATATATATATATATATATATATATATATATATATATATATATATATATATATATATATATATCGTTTTTCAACTTAGTGAAGGTATAGTTAAGAATCATAACCATACATGAGTTAGTAAAAACATTAAATACGAAAAATAAATGAGAATCAACGATCAGGATCACTAGCTGGACGTCCAACAACTTGATAATTAATTTCAATATATATATGAGTTTGATTTTCTCATGTTGCATGAGAATTGAGTTCTCATGTTATGACTCAACTAGTGGTGGGCCCCACATTTATTTAAAAGAGAAAAATAAAAGAAAAGCTTTGCACGCAAATCGAAGGATCACAACATGAGAATTGAATTCTCATGCAACATGAGAAAATATTTTTCCATATATATGTCCATCATATTCAAATCATAAATACAAAATAAAGGAGTAAAGTACTTTTTTGATCATCAACAAATATTACGGGACTTATTTTAATCCCTTAGGAAAAGAAGTAGTTTTTTTGTCTTTGTGAGATTCAA
The DNA here is from genome assembly GCF_033153095.1 of Gastrolobium bilobum. Taxonomy (NCBI): domain Eukaryota; kingdom Viridiplantae; phylum Streptophyta; class Magnoliopsida; order Fabales; family Fabaceae; genus Gastrolobium; species Gastrolobium bilobum. Next base: position 116,213 of record NW_026895577.1, on the reverse strand, counting down.
AATAGACCCAGTTAGTTAAATTTTGATCTTCTGAAATTTTAAGAAGACCCACGTTAGTTCTCAAAAGGATTAACATGGATATATTCTGAATTTCAGAGGAATCACAAGTCGACTTTTTTTTCTAAGGGATTAAATTAAGCCTCGTGATATTTGTTAAGAACCCAAAATGTACTTTACTCCAAAATAAAGACATGGGTACTTGGTTTATTTAAGAGTTTTTGGATTCCAGCAAATATCACAGGGCTCAGTTTAATCTCTTAGAAAAATAGTCAATCGGTGATCATCTGAAATTCAAAATAGATCTATGTTAATCATTTTGAAGAATTAATAGAGATCTTCTTTAAATTTCAAAGATCACAATTTTAAATAATTAGATCTATTTTAAATTTTAAAGATATCAAAATAAATTTTTTTTCTAAAAATTTAAAATAAGTCCCATCATATCTCTTGATGATCTTTACTCTTTAATTAATTTGTAAGAGTCCTTCAGTGTTGACTTATTGACCTCGTTTCCTGTAAAAGGGGAAAGGTAGGTCGTCCTTGAGCCATTGGTTCAGTCACAAAGTGGAAAACAGCTCCCCGTGGAATCTCAAAGCGTTCAAGGTACTCTCTTCTCTGATATGTTATGCTTTATATTTCGATGTACTCTCCCAAAATTTCAGACTACTTCAATGGCTTTTCCGTCTCTGTTTCTGCCATAACTCGTAAGGCTATCAATGATCTACTCTTTATTGCATCTTTTAGATAGTTTTTTAATTTTATTATTATTATTATTCTGTGAATCTCACTTAATAACAGAAACTTAAGAGTGTGTTAACGAAAGCATGTCAAAAACTACAAGCATTTTTGCTCATAAAAAAGATAAACTTGCTTTTTAGTGCAAGTACAAGGAAGACTCACCACTCACCACAAACAAGCCTCTAAAATTAAACTTATGTCAAAAGAATTAAAGACAAGTTAGGTTAAATTTAGCGTGTTTAGATTAACTAATTTTTTTATTCATAATGAATTTGGATCATCTAATGTTTTTGAATAAGTAGATATGATTTTTTTTTTTTTTTTTTTTTGATAAAATAGTAGATATGATTTTATTGGAGATAAAAGACACACATTTTTTTTTTTATAGGAAAGCTAGAACACACTCATTGATAAAATATTTTTAATACATTCTTTTTTTTTTGGTAAATATTTTTAATACATTCTTTATCATTGGGTAAGTTTAAGATGGGTCTCACTAACCTGAGCCTACTTTCTATTTAGTAATATTCACCTAAAAATAAAATGTTTACTGAAAAAATATGCAAATAATGTGTGGTTAATGTTTCTCTTTTTTAAATACATGTAATGAACCGTACAACCAATTATATTTTATATTTTCATTATAAGAATTGTGTCTTTCTTTTTGCAATAATATCATATACTGACTGATATTGAATAATAAGAGATGATTCAATGAATCAGTTTACAATTAAAAGTTTATTGAGAGATCTGTTTGAAAAAAAAAAAAAAACTCTCTTAAAAGTGACAGCAGAGTCACCCTTTAAATATTAGCAATGAATTTGATGAATTTACATGGCTAGCGATTTGGACGCAGGAAAAGCAAAGGATAAAAAGCCCAGAAGCAAATATGATACCCCCGAATCGGATCCAGAATCTGACAAGACTTAAGCGACGTGAGGTTCAAGCACATGAAAAGGAAAATAATTTAGATTTGTTAAAAGCTGTGTATGATTCAGTGAAATATGATGCCCCAGCAACAGCAACCGCTTGGAAAAAGAGTAAGAATGAGCTTTTACAACAAAAGAGCCCAATGGGCAACACAGTGCTACATATAGCAGCCATGTATGGAAAAAATGACTGGGTGGAGATTGTAGCTAATGAAAAACCAGATCTTTTGGATGCCAAAAATGCCAACGGTGATACAGCAATGCATGTTGCTGCAAGAGCAGGGCAAATCTCAACTCTTGAGAGGTTGCTTAATTTATTCATTCCATTCCAATATTATCATCCTCTGAATGAATTCGTAGAAAAAACCAACGCATATACTTCATTTCACGAGGCCTTATCAAACCTTTTGGCTGCCCTACCAGTTAGTTTTTATCAAATTCTGGATAAAGTTCTAGAAAAGAACAAGCAAGGAAACACTTTCCTTCACGAGGCTTTATTAAATGGTCACAGAGATGTAATGGGTGTTCTAAGTTCTCCGGAACATGATCAGTTTAAAGCTGTTTTGATGGGATTGGTTGAACGAACTGGCTTGTTTAGGACCAACAACGAAGGGAAATCAGCTATGCACTTGGCGATTAAGAAAGGTTACGAGGATATTGTGGATCATGCTTTGACCAAATTTATCAGCCAAGACTCTCCATTGGGCAACTTTAGGATTGAGAACCACGATGAATTTGCCGAAATGATCGCGCACCACTTCGACTATGTTCCAGAACCAAAACAACCTTTTGCTGAACAGGGTCAAGGTAGGTACATCATGTTGCTCTGTATAGCTTCAAATTTAGTGTCTGTTTTGTCTAGCCCAATAAACGAGTAATGTTACTATTGGATCTAGGTACCTTCTTCAAGGTATCTATGAGTTAGATATCCTTGATTCAATCAGATCACTATGCACAGACTTGAGTCAATCAGATCACTATGCACAGAGTAACAATGAACGGCTTTGCCAAAGGAGTGTGTATGCATGGTGACAACATAATATGAAACATCGGAAAAAGCTATCCGTTGAGTTATTTATACTAATAAAAAAGATTCTTTAAGTTATTAATAATAAGAACTCAACGGACCCCTCGAATTCGTCAAAGAAAGAGTGGATCCCTATTGAGTTCTTACACTCTGATTTCACAAACTCAATTCATCTGATTACTACAGGGATGAGCCCAATTCAAAATATGAACCATAAAAGAAAATACCAATTAAACCGATCACAGTAATACCTGCTACAGTGCCTGTTATCCAAAGAGGAACCCTAGGGAGATAGGTTTTTACCTCTTATTCATAGAGTTTATCCGTGGGTAGTAAAATTCTGGACTGATGTCGTATTAGGATTGAAATCTTTGATGGATCATAATTATATTTGATTAATATCTTGAATTGCTTTTTGTTGGGCTTACCAATCAATGGGCCTCATGTATAAGTGTATAACAATCTCATTTCTTCGAACATTCTTTTTCCTTATTTTGACAGTAGGGAGAGTAAATAACATTTACTTTAAATCAATATAAAAATAAAAAAAATTTGCCTAAGAATCTATTTTACATTAAACTATTTATCTTTAATGAAAACGTTGCGAAATTTTCTTAATTTTATATAGATATGCAACCCAATTATCAGTTGTTGGATTTTTTTGTTAAATAGCATAGTCACATATATAAGAAATGGAGATTTTTTCTACTCGCTACTAATTATAAGTTCATATATCTCAGGGGCATATGATGATTCGGAAACGGAATCGTGGGAATCGGAATTCAGCAGAGACTTTACGTTAGAAGAGTCAATTAAGAAATACCAAGAATTGGTAGAATTGATTCTGTGCGGCTCCAGTTATGTACCACCCGGAAAATCACTGCTTATTGTGGCAATTTTTGAAAAACATAAAGGTACGTGCTTCCTTGTTGCATAATTAACTACAAATCTTCATTCATTTTGACTACTCGCTTTATCAAGTTTAGAGCAACATAAAGTCACTCTTATTATTTATTTATATATGTTTGTCAAGGCAACCTTTGTTATTTCACAGGGCCCTACATAAATACACAGACAATTCTCTGAGTATACCTCTATTTTATTACTGATTCTGTCAAGCTGCTATTTTACTACAGTGTGCTATTTATAAGCAATAGCAAATGATTAAGGGTGATAATGACTAACATAGGAAATCTAAACATATTAATTGTCCACTAACAGATACCTAGGGACACACCTCTTCACCATAAACCTTTCATTTTCTATTTTCTTTTATTTAATTTAAAAACTTATCCGAACAAAACTCCCCCATAAGCTTTAAATTCTCCGAACATCCTTCATCCCAATCTTCTTCTTGAAATTTTTTAACAGCAACGTTGGCAACGGCTTCGTAAATATGTCACCCACTTGATCTCGGCTTGCAACATGAGTGAGCTCCACCTTTTCTTCCTTGACTTTATCCCGGATGAAATGAAACCTGACATCAATATGCTTACTCCTCTCATGGTTGACCGGGTTCTTTGCTAACTCGATTGCAGGCTTGTTGTAAACTTGGATCTCGGTTGGGCCGACTTGTTCTTGCTCCAATTTACTCAATAGATTCCTTAGCCACATTACGTGACAAATGCACCAGGATGCAACAACGTACTCGGCTTCGCATGTAGATAGTCACAATGGGTTCCTTCTTTGACACCCACGTGAATGCCGTGTTTCTCATGAAAAACACATAGCCAGCCGTGCTCTTCCTGTCATCAACATCTCCACACCAGTCGCTATCTGAATATCCCACCAGCTTGTACTTGTCTGACTTCGAATAATGAAGTCCTTGCGAGATTGTTCCTTGAACATATCTCAATATCCTCTTTGCTGCCTTCCAATGTGTGTAGCCCAGATCTTCCATGAGCCGGCTTATAATCCCAACACTTAGACACAAGTCTAACCTCGTACAAGTTAAATACCTCAAACATCCTACTAGACTCCGATAATTACTCGGATAAACTCTTTCTCCTCCATCATACTTCGAAAGTTCTAAGCCGGGTTCAATAGGAGTTTAAACCGGATTGCAATCTATCATTTTGAACCTCTTTAGGATATCTTTTGCATAAGCTTCTTGAGATACGAAGATCCCGGATTTGTCTTGTCTGACTTCCAGACCAAGGAAGTATCTCGTCAGGCCGAGATCTGTCATCTCGAATTCTTTTGTCATTTTCTTCTTGAAATCTTGTATTATCCCTTCATCATTTCCCAAGAGGATTAGATCATCAACATATAAAGCAACCAGTAAAATATTACCTTCTTTTTTCTTCACATACAGGGCATGTTCATATGGACATTGCTCAAATCCGTCCTTCTTGAAATAAGAGTCAATACGAGTATTCCAAGCCCGCGGTGCCTGCTTCAGCCCATACAAAGCCTTCTTCAGCCTTAACACTTTTCTTTCTTGTCCGACTTTCATGAAACCCGGAGGTTGTTCGAGATATACCTCCTCCTCAAGTACACCGTTTAAGAACGCCGATTTCACACCCATCTGATAGATCAGCCATCCAAGCTGGGCTGCATGTGAGATCAACAACTTGATTGTCTCCAACCTCACTACGGGTGCAAACACCTCGTCATAGTCTACTCCAGCTTTTTGCTTGTACCCCTTTGCTACTAGCCGGGCTTTGAATCGCTCAATCTCCCCTTTAGCATTCATCTTCTTCTTATATACCCACTTCACACCGATGGGCCGACTTCCTTCTGGTAGCTCGGCTAACTCCCATGTCTTATTCCGCTCAATAGCTTTTATCTCTTCTTCCATGGCAGATTGCCATTTTTCATTTCGGACAGCTTCCTCAAAGCTCAAATCCTCAGAATCTGCTAACAAGCAAACGAGATGTGCTTCGTTAGTTGAGTCATACAAGTCTTGCAAGCTTCTCCTTCTCGGTTGTCTCTGCTTTTCTTCATCATCAGAGACTTTAGGATTTGTCGGGATATGGGTCGAAGGTTGTCTGACCTCAATTGATATATTTTCGGGTTCCACATTGACCCCGAATGTACTATTCCAGTCCCATTCATCTTCTTCATTCACTTGCACATCTCGGCTTACCAACACCCTTTTATTGACGGGATTCAACAACTTCTATCCCTTCGTCTTCTCATCATATCCAATAAACACAAACTTCTTACTCTTATCTTCAAGCTTCGTTCTGAGCTGGTCTGGTATGTGTGCATACGCAATACTACCAAAAATCTTGAAATGAGCCACTGATGGCTTTAGACAACTCCATGCTTCCTGTGGGGTTTTATCATTCACAATTGAATGCGGACATCTATTCTGCATGTACACAGCACATTGTACGGCTTCTCCCCAAAATTCCTTAGGCATATTCTTAGTCTTTAACATAGAACGCACCATATCCAAGATAGTTCGGTTCTTTCTTTCAGCAATTCCGTTTTGTTGTGGTGTGTACGGCGCGGTCAGGAACCGTATTATCCCGTGTTCTTCACAATACCTTTTAAAGGCAGTTGAAACATACTCGCCACCTCGGTCAGAAAGGACCGACTTGATGTATCTCCCGGTTGCATTTTCTATCATCACTTTAAACCTCCTAAAGACCTCTAGCACCTCGGACTTCTCCTTCAGAAAATATACCCAAGTCTTACGACTGAGATCATCAATAAACGAAACAAACTATCTCTTTCCACTGAAGGACCCCGGAGTTATGGGTCCACATAGGTCGGTATGTATCAACTCCAGAGGCTGCTTAGCCCGGTATATAGCCATCCTTTGGAACGGGCTTCTTGCGTGCTTACCCAGCACACAGTCTTCACAGAACTTTCTTTCAGAATTTATCTTTGGCAGTCCCACTACCATGTTCTTCTTCATCAGCTCGGCTAGACCACCGTAATGAAGGTGTCCAAACCATTGATGCCACAGAGACATCTTATCCTCCACCTCGGCTTGCAGACAGCTGACCTCCACGCTCCTCAAACTCAGCTTGTACATTATGTTCTTTTTCATTTAAACTCGGGCTATCAGACGCCCTTGTTTATCTTTAAATAGTAGAACTCGGTCTGTCATTAGAACCGAGTAACCTTTCTCCATCAACTGTCCAATGCTCAAAATGTTACTTTTGAGCTCGGGCAAATAGTACACATCCCGAATTGTTCCAACTCGTCCATCCTTTTGTAGAAAGCAGACCGTACCACGGCCTTTAACATCAATTTTGGATGCGTCTCCAAAAGAGACATGTCCGGCTTCCACCTTTGTCAACTCTTTGAACAAATGTTTGTAACCACACATGTGATTACTGGCACCAGTATCCAAGTACCACTCTGTTTCACTCTTCGAGCTAGTTTCACCATGTGCTAACATCAGAACTCCTCCATCTCTTATTTCTCCTTCTGCAGCGAAGTTTGAAGTCTCATCAACTCTTCTTTCATCTCGACAATCTTTAGCAAAATGCCCGACTCGGCCACAGTTGTAGCATTTGTCCGAGTTGCAATCTTTTGCGTAGTGACCATACTTGCCACACTTATAACATTCTATATTACTTTGATTCGACCACCGGCCTCTTCCACCTCGACCAAGTCCTCTACCTCTCCAGTTTTGCTGACTCGTCTCATCTCTTTCTTCATGTTTCACCTCTTGACCTCGGCCACGACCACCTCGGCCATTTCCTCGTCCACGACCTCTACCTCGGACATTCTGAGAGTACAACACCTTTTCATCCTTAATTGTTGCTTTTGTCTGGAGTGCTTGCTCAAGAGGTTCCTCCTTCTTTTTCTTCTTGCGCTGCTCATGCGCTACAAGAGAACCAGCTAGCTCTTCAACAGAAAGCGTAGCCAAGTCCTTAGACTCCTCAATTGCACATACCACGTTTTCGAAGTCGTCTGTCAACAACTCTGGAGTCGGTCAACACCTCTCCATTCCGTTTCAACTGGTTCACCACGGTCTGAACCCTGGTGATGAAGTCCGACACTCCTTCGGTTTCCTTCATCTTCATCCCCTCCAACTCTCCTCGAAGAGTTTGAAGTCTAACCTGCTTCACATGGTCCGCGCCTTTGTAGACTGTCTCCAATATATCCCAGGCCTCCTTTGCCGTCGTTGCGCCTCTAATCTTTTCAAGACCACCGCTTTCTTCAACAGCTTGAAACATCATAAAGAGTGCCGCTGCATCCTTTGTTCTCAACGCACTCAATTGCTTGAGTTGATTTGTTGAATATCCTTCCGTTGATTCAGGTTCTACGAACTCATTTTGCACCAACCCCCAACTGTCATAGGCTCTTAGAAGAGCCTTCATTTGGATGCTCCAATTTTCATAGTTCACCTTTGTCAGGCGAGGCACTGACAGCTATTACTCGTATTCTCCATTGGCTCAAGCTCCGATACCAATTTGTTATTTCACAGGCCCTATAACTAGTGCTCACACATAAATACATAGACAATTCTCTGAATATACCTCTATTTTATTACTGATTCTGCCAAGCTATTTTACAAGAGTTACAGTGTGCTATTTATAAGCAATAGCAAATGATTAAGGGTGATAATGACTAACATAGGAAATCTAAACATATTAATTGTCCACTAACAGATACCTAGAGACACCTCTTCACCATAAATATTTCATTTTCTATTTTCTTTTATTTAATTTAAAACTTATCCCAACAACCTTGACTAATTAAATTCATTCTATTCCACATTACTCATCAATCAAGCCATTCATTCTATTCCACATTACTCATCAAGAAAGCCATTCGCTGCATTGTTGGTTAACTTTTTGTGTGAACATCAATATGTACAATTCTTTCTAATTGTTGGATTGTCCTCCTATAATTACTTTGGCTCTTAAGTGAAAATATGCTCTCGTAATATTGGTTATTGTTATATAAATATGGCAGGTATTTTAGAGACCATAGTGACAAGAAAGAAAGAATGGATCCATTTAAGGGATGAAAAAGGAAGGACTGCTCTTCATTATGCAGCATCAATTGGTTACGTAGAAGGTGTTGAGTACTTGCTTAAAAACTGTATATCATGCAGCATGGAAAGAGACAAGTTAGATGGTTCTTTTCCACTTCATATGGCTTCTGCAGGAGGGCATGCTGAAATCGTAAAGAAGTTGTTAGAACACTGTCCGGATCCCAGAGAAATACTCGACAAGTATGGCCGCAATATTGCTCACATAGCGGCTATAAGTGGACAGTTTAAGGTGGTACGGTACATCTTGGAAACTCGTGAACTTGCGGAGATGATAAATGTTAAGGATGCCAACGGAAACACTCCCTTGCATTTGGCCGCCATGTATTGCCATCCCAAAATTGTGTATGACTTAACATGGAACCCAAAAGTGAAACTCCAGTTGATTAACTATAAGAATCAAACAGCTCTTGATGCATTTCAGCAAAATCAACGAGGAAAACCCACCCTTCGGCAGGCAAGTATATCTAACTTCCCTAAAAGGTTAAATTAAATTAGAATTCTATCTTCTATAATATATATGCATTATTTTTTAATTTAATCTTCATAAATTTTTCCTTTTTCTAACTAGTTTTCATTCTTAATTTTTTTTTTTTTTAAATAAACTTTATTACTAATTTCCATATTAGCACCGTCAATTATGTTCGTATTAGATATTTTACAGATAAAAGAACACCTAACATGCACCTAATATTACTGTTAGAGATAATCACAGATCAAAATCTACCTCAAATGTATTGACCTCATGATTATATTAAGGGAAGGATTTTTAACACACATAAACATGTATTTGCAGCGGCTAACCTTTGTCGCATTAAGATCTGGGGGCGTACAACGTACTGAAAAAGGGTCATTCCCATACCCTCCTCCACCGTTCCCTCTCCCTCCCCCAATGGATCCCTACAAAGACAGAATCAACACTCTTATTCTGGTTTCGACCCTTATAACTACAATATCATTTGCCGCAGGTTTTACTTTGCCTGGTGGCCATAATGGCTCTGATTATTCAGGACAAGGCATGTCCCTCATCATGCTACATCGTATGTGGTTTCAGCTATTCATTTTGTGCATAACAGTATCAATGTACGGTTCCATTAGTGTTACTATCTTACTCATTTGGGCTCAGTTGGGAGATATTCATGATCATTTGGCGCTTCTTGCCCTTGATGTGGCTAAGCCTCTTTTAGGGATCACCCTTACAACTCTATCTGTGGCATTCTTAGCTGGTGTTCACCTAGTTATAACTGATCTCAATTGGCTGGCCACTACTGTCATGGTCATGGGTGTGACTTTCATTGTCATGCTCTTGTTACCCTACACTCTTCTCTGGTTCCCCTCAGATTCAACCTTCCAAGTAATCCGACACATTTCTCACTATCCTTTTTTGTTTCTGACATGGTTTGCTGAACGAAATGAAACCAAAGGTACGTAACCGCATGTATATATATATATGTTCTGTGCATCTTAATTGGGGTATTATATCATATTAGTCTGGTACTCATAATTGTGTTACCCGAAATATCTCGTTCATATGCGTGTGTCAATTGTGATAATGTACTTCGTGCTAATTGCTATTACTCTTTCCTTTTTAATTTATCATTAATTGTTACACCACATTTTCTTAGTAACTAAAACAAAGGCAACAAGTCATATAATTGTGTTAAAATATTGTAAGTTGATAACATAAAATTCTTTTATAGTGATATTGCATACTAATTAAATTCTTAACATCATTTGATAATATCTTATTGCATACTAATTAGATCGATATACAGGGAGACTGGGAACGAAAAAGAGAGGGAAAAGGGGGAGTTGAAAAGAGGGAAATTAAATGGAAGAATTTGAAAAACTTGCAGTCAAATTTCTATCAAGCTAGTTTTACCCTATTCTAGATTCCCTAATTTATCGTATTAATGTCCGTTCAGGATATTTGTGAATAAATAATGCAGATTATAACAAGTATAAAATTATTTTTGTTGAACTTTTTTTTTTTTTTTTTTAGGTTACAAGGAATTGAAATTGTTGAACTTTATTATAATTACTATCATTTATATTCTTTAATTTGTTTTAGAATAGTGTTCAAATAATTTTTTAAGATATTTCTATAAATTAATTCATTTAAATAAATTACTTTGAATTATTTTATTATTTATTTATTTCATTTAATGGACACAGTAATATAAATAGAGAAAGATTATATTTACAAACTTTTTGTTTATAAATTATATTATGTACTACAGGTAGTACATATTACTTGAGTATGTATTATTTGTAGTACATAGTATAATTTGTAAGAGTTTGTAAATATAACCTATCCCATATAAATATGTCGTAGATCAAATCCAATGTTTAAGTTTTATGATTTTAGGATTCGAATGATATCGTAACTAGTTATTGAAGGTTTTTATATTTTGTTTAATGGATTGTGACTTATGTTACAAATTGTTTTAGGGAAAATGTTTGTTTAGAATACGGTAGTTAACAGAAATGGATGTTACAGTTAGTGTATCATGACTTTAAGCTAGTGATGAACATGTTATTATTTTTCCAGGCGAGAAGTCTATAATTATTATTGTTGTACTTTTAGTTGGGGAGCTTGTTATAATTGTATTTTCTTTTTTTGTAATATTGTTATAATTCTATTTGATTATATTCAACTTAAACATGATAACAATATTACAAAAAAAGAAAATACAATTATAAGTAAATTATGAATTTCTACTTTGTATACAATATATTGGGTGTAACCCCAGGATTTGACAATTACAGTTTGTACATTATAATATCGTGCATCCCTTGTTATATTCTTTATTGTTTGCTCACCGTTGTTAAAAATTTGTCTAAAAACATAGAAACATTAAAAATAATAAAAATGTTTTTTTAGTAAAAACGGTAGAAACACAAGTTTTTACTTTTTTACTTAAATTTGAACCCATGACCCGGTTTTAATTTATATTTTTTTTTAAAAAAAACATATTTCCCATTTTTCCTAAATTAGAATGTGCATTGACTTCAAATATCTTTTTCTAACTATCTAACTCAAATCAAATTCTTTAGTGATCTCGCATCCATTGCCGCTCAAGATGCCGCCTTTCTCCTACCCGCTATGACGCTAGTGATGCAGCCATCAAACCCTTCTAATCAGCAACAACAACAACAACAATAATGGTAAGCGTGTGACTAAGCTATTTTGCTCATTTTCTGATTTAGAACTTGGTTGTTAATTTTTTTTTGTATTTTTGGACTTATGTATTATATAGTTATGTGACTTATATCTTTTAAATATGAAGTCGTTTATTGAATTTTGTGTAGTGACTTCTGTGATTTTTTTTTATATTCATATATATGTTATTTTTTTATCTTGACCTTAAGTAGTAGAAACTTTACGTTTCATGTCATTTCTACGATTTACGTTTCTACCATCCCTTTTGCTTGAACTTTGGTGCTTGATTTTGAGCTGTATGACTTGCGTAAGTTCTTGGTTCTTCACTACATATTGTTTTCTTCATTTCACATGTACCTTATCATATTTGGATGTTCGTGTTTCAAAAAGGAGTTTTTGTCTCAATTTCAGAAGAAATTTCTTTGATATTGGGTTAATGTTTTTCTTTGGGATTAAGGGAGTTTTCCATTTGCTAGAATATGAAGAAAGTCTCTTTTGTTACTCTTCATTTTTCTCTTTGTTTGTTCATATATGCTTTGTACTTCAATATTTGTTTGTTGCATTTAATTTCCCTTTGCAAAGATCTCCAAAAACATGCTCATTTTCACCCTATAAAATAACCTAGTTTCTATACAAAAATGGGAATGATTTTTAACTCCAGAAATTCTGATATTAATCTAATACACATCTTAAGATTTGCAGCAAGTTATAGATAATTGAAAATAGAGTTCTATAGCTCGAGATATGATCAAATAAACTACCTTAGAAATAGAGCATTCAACAAAACAGTCACAACCAAGAATTTACTTGGAACTGACTGGTGAGTACACATCTGAAAAACTTAAAGCTTTTCACCATTGAAATTCATCAAGTTATCTTTCCGATGTCATTGGCTCTATGCTAAGAGGATTTATATAGCTCAAGCTATGGTAATTCAAATTACACTAAATCATATAAGGTTTTTTTTTTTTTTTTTTTTTTTTGCAGAATATTCATATTTATGTGATTGTTTGGAGTAGTGTGCTTATAAAAAAATTATGAAAATTTTTGGATTTAAATTTTATCAATTATGCTTTCAATAGGAACTAGTTTCACTCAAATAAGATTTCTATAGCTCAAGTTATGAGTAAAATAGTTCAGCTATATTAGAAAACAAATTAATGAACAAGCATTAAGGTAATCATGTGCTAAACATAATTTTCAAGATTTTATCAAGCACACACGATATATCTATTACCTAAGGCTTATAAGTAATATTCCTTACTTTCATTTGCTTTACAAGTGAATAAGAGGTAAAAACATTTAAAACCTTGGCCTTGGGTAACCAAAGCAAAACTTCATCTTACCCATTGCTTCTCATTTTGGATTGGGCATTAGACACAATATAAAATTAGAATAAGAATGTCATGATCTGGATTGCTTCTTACCCATCAGTTGGATAGTGTCAAGATAATACACACAGTTGCTTTGACCTCCCCACCTACCTGGTTTCCTCATTGCAGAATTCCATGCTCTCCCTAAGAAGAAAGCTTGATCACCCAAGTGATCCAGCTTAACCCACTCCATTGCATCAAAGTCCATCTTGTGAATGTTCAAATGTTTCTCAGGAACAAAATCAACCATCAAAAGTTAATCATTTGAAACAACCAACTTAAGATAAAAGTAATTCACATTAGGGGGTATTTCTCACAGTGAGCCAATTAAACACTATACTTCTGGAGTCTATTGCTTTTATCCTCAATTCTCCTAATTCAGCATTTTTTGTAACAACATAAACATGATCCTTAAAAATTGCCATGTACACCCATTAGATCTTGCCTAAGAAATAGCCATGTAAACCAATGACTGTTCCTAAAATGAAAGACCTCCAACTTACGCATAGTATTAAAGATGGCTAGGATGACACAACTTTTAGGGGACGAAGTTGATGCGACAATGATGCGGTCATGAAGGGATTTGCTTACAAGGCTAAAGTGTGGTGCATGACATTTCAGTTCATGTCCAGTTAAAGCAAAACTTCATCTTACCCACGCTCACCTCTTTGCTCTCCTACTTTTTGTTCTTGCGATGGGCCTGTATTAGAATAATTTTGTTAAATATCCATAAAAACATTAGACACAATATAGAATTTTTTTTTTTTTTGGAATATAGAAATTTTTTTTAATTGGCCATATAAATAACCGTATTTTTATATTTTTAAGTTTAGCAATTTCATCATTGATGAAAATGTCTTGAAGCATATAAAGAATTTTTAATTTTTATGGGATATTTCATGTAATGTTTACAAATAGGGAAATGTAAGTATCGTGTTGAGGATATAAGTTTTATCTTGTCACTCTTGAATACATTGTTATAATATTAAATTTTTTTTTCTTTCTCTTCATACACTTTAGAATTTATCGACTGATGTGGAGAGACAAATTTTTTTTTTAATATTATAATTATGTAAATCTTACATCATGTAACTTGACATTCAATGAATCCTTACAAATAATTAGTTTTCAACCTGTTGATGAAGGATCAACTGCATACTAGCTGCCTTAAACCAAAAATATTGAAAATGAATCATCTCATGTATTAAATAACATGACCATGTCATATGAGAGAGTTTTAACAATCAATAATCAAATCAACAATGTTGATTTTGTAAAATTTCATATTCTTATGTTTTTTCTATCTCTTTCCTTATGACTATTGATCCACTTTTGTAGAATTAGGATTCCTCTGTATGACATGGTCGTGTTAACTAACTCATGAAATAAATTTGGCTCCTCGTCATTTACAACAAACAGTTATGAAGATGAGATAAAGAAATATATTTTAACTAGGGATGGCAAAAATGAGCCAACCCGTCGGGTTGGCTCGTAACCCGCACAAAACGAGCCGGGTTGGGTTGGCAAAAATGAGCTGCCAGCTCGATTTAGCCCGACCCGAGCCAACCCGAGCTCAAACGAGCCAGCTCGCGGGTTGAACGAGCCAGCTCGCGGGTTACTCTTTTTTTTTTTTTTTTTTTTTTTTACAATGGACTTTACTGATGGATTCTCCACTGATGGACTTCTTTTATTTTTTATTTTTTGGCTTTACATACGTTTTATGGTTATCGTGAGTTAGAGTAATTCAAAAAATCATGATAAATGACTCTTGTGATTCGTGGAGTGGTTTGTGTTTCATTTAATGTTTTTGGATTTTGTAAACTACTCTACTTGTAGTTGGACTGCAAAATACAATAATTTTATACAGGAAAACAAACCACAAAAATTAAATTTTTTGAGCTAACCCGCTAGCCAATATTTTGAGCTAACTAACCCGCGAGCCAACCCACTAGCATCATTTCGAGCTAACTCGCGAGCTTTTTTTGAGCCAACTCGTGAGCTTTTTTACGAGCCAACCCGCGAGCCAATCCTAACCCGGCTCGGGTCGAGCCGGGTTGGATTTTCTGGCTCGTTTTTTTTTTCGAGCCAACCCGACCCGACCCATTTTTTTCGGGCTGAATGCGGGTTGGGCCGGGTCGAGCCGGGTTGGCCCGTTTTGCCAACCCTAATTTTAACCAGTGTTTTGAGAATCAAAAATAGATTTAACTCCATCGTGGTTCGGGAATATTGATTGTATTTATGCGGGTGTTGGTTGCAGTGGTTAAAAATAGTTGTTTGAACCATAAGGTCGAAAGTTTTCTATATATATATATATATATATATATATATATATAATATGGGATACGATATTGTGACATCTAAATAATGTTACTACCAATGTTATGATCACATCTTAACCGTTGATTTTTGCCAATCAACTGTTATCATTTGTCAAATCAAACTCATTAATTAATTATTAATTCGCAATAAATGATAACCGTTGATTGACGGAAATCAACGGTTAAGATGTGGTCGTAATATTGGTAGTAACATTATTTGGTTGTCACAATATCCTATCCCATAAAATATATCTCGGAAAATAAATTATGTTTTTACAATTGAATGAAGGATATTGTGACAACCAAGTTGTGTTACTACCAAGCGACTACCAATCAATCTCACTGTTAGATCGATTATATTGATCCAACGGTTATATTTATTTCCATCTTTGTATGGTCATGATTCCCATATTTAAAGTGAAAGCATTAAATATGGAAAATCATAACCATATAAAGGTGAAAATAAATATAAAGTATTAAATTTGGGAAATCATGACCATACAAAGATGGAAATAAATATAACCGTTGGATCAATATAATCGATCTAACGGTAAGATTGATTGGTAGTCACTTGGTAGTAACACAACTTAGTTGTCACAATATCCTTCCCCTTACCATTGTTACAGAAAAATGAAAAATTATGTCCAAATCGAAAATAACGAGTTTCAAGACTATACTGAAAAAAATTCAAAGACAATAATCAGTATCCACATTTATTAATTCTCATATTTATATTTATATAGCAGACATTTTACAAGCACCACGAATGAGTTATTCAAGCATTCAGTCGAGGCATGCATGTAGTGCCATGACTACACCGAGCAAGCATCCATTATATATTACAGACATGCATGGATGACTGAGAAGCGTAAACCATTATTACAGACAACATGTACAGCAAAGTTTATTACATGATGCTTTATTTACTCACTAAACTTAAGCCAAACCCGTTTCATAACGACCTTCTTCTTCTTCTTCATTGACATGTTGGAGCTATGCTTTGACAAGATGAGCATCAATATCTTTTGTGACCTTAGCAGCAAAGTTCAAGTAAGAATCAGGAGATGCAGCTACAATATTCTCTTTAATCTTTTCATATTGTAAGGTCCATTTCACAAGCCCCGCATTTTCCTTATCAATCACTTGTAGTGTGAACTTTAAACTCTTGTCACTCTCACTGATTTCCCCATCAGAGAGGCTATAAGTGATCGACTTGTTAGCATCATCTATGGCTTCAATTTTCTCCTTTAGACTTGTCTTTTTCCCTTCTGCAGGGTTTCACAAGTATTAAAGATAAGTTAAATAACATAAGCCAGGACAACTAAATATGAATTTTGATTTACCTTTGCATAATTAATAGAAACAGCTTTCAATTAATTTGAGTAATAAATAATTATCAAACGTACGTAGCAACCTTACCAATGGTATAATCCCAGTGTGTGACAGAACCAACATTTTCCCAGTCACCTTGATGCACTTTAGCACCATGTATTCTCTCTGTAGAGATATTAGGATTATGATGAAGTTGCTTTCTGAAGAGGTTGTAGAACTTAGCAGCAGGTGCTTGAATCTCTATCTCAGTCTCTAATTTCCCACTAAGAGCCTTGTTTTTGTTAGAAAGAATATCTTTAAAAAGAATATCTTGAGGATATCTTTATTATTTGTAAAGATATATTTCCTTATTTCATTAGAATTTAAGTTAGGTATGGACTAAGCCCATTAGTATTTCTTTATATATTGTACTCTTCTGAATATCAATTCAATATATAGTTTTATTTCAATGTTCCTCTCGTCTTTTGTTATTTTACATGGTATCAGAGCCTTGGTGTACCGAGTTCGATCGTCACCACCTCTCACTTTCTTTCTAGTGGAATTTCTTTATTCGCACAAGTAGGAGGGTTTGTGCATTGTCCACCCTCCAAGCCCAGTGGGCTCTCGTGTGAGGGGGCGTGTTGAGATATTAAAACCATTAATGTAGCATCTCCCAACAACTTAAGCTTTTGAGTTGAATTGGTTCTTTACATGGTATCAGATCAACCAAGTCAAGTCATTGTTCTGGCCGCGTCTCTTTCCTCCGACCGCATAATCGTTTCTTCTCCGGCCGAATCTTGTTTCTTCCGGCTATGTTTTCTTCTTTTTCGTTGACTTATTATTTTTATTTTTATTTTCTTTTGTGGCTTGTATTTGGTCAACTTTATTTTATTCCCACATATGCTTGTGGTGTTATTCAAATCTGATTTGGCTTGTATTTGATTTATTTTTGCCATTGTTTGGCTTTATTTTGGCCTCTCATCCAAGGGGAGCATTTATCTCTGTTGTTGCCTGGTCCGCGGATTATTCTAGTTACGCTGGTTCTGTCGGCTTGTATTCCAGTTGCAACAATGTCTTTTTCCCATTATCTCTATTGTTGCCTGGTCAGCGGATTATTCCTGTTACACTTGGCTCCGTCGGCTTGTATTCCAGTTGCAACAATGTATTTTTCCCATTATCTCTGTTGTTGCCTGGTCCGCGGATTATTCCAGTTACACTTGACTCCATCGGCTTGTATTCCAGTTGCAACAATGTCTTTCATAGCCCTTTAGGCTGATGTCTTTACCAGCTCTTCAAACTGATGGTCATTCCAGTTGATTTGCTGTCAATTTCTTCGATTTATATTCCGTGAAGCATCCTTTTAGTTTTCTTTCTTCCCAAGATGAAGTGTCCCTCCATCTTGAGAGGGAGTATTTGAGATATTGATAATATTTTATTTTAGTTTATTATGTTTGTTATTTTACTTTAGGGTGAGTTGTAGAGTTGTTGCAACCCCACTCGTTTATTTTCATGTTATGTTTCTTAGTCTTTCTTATTCAAGTTTGTTGCTTATGATCATATGCTGCAGCTTGAGGGGGAGTGTTAAAAATAATATTTTTAGAAAGAATATCTTCAGGATATCTTTAGGATATCTTTATTATTTGTAAAGATTTTTTTTATTCATTAAGATTTAGGTTAGGTATGGGCTAAGCCCATTAATATTTCTTTATATATTATACTCTCCTGAATCAATTCAATATACAGTTTTATTTCAATGTTCCTTTCGTCTCTTGTTATTTTACATCTTTACTCTCTAAAATGCACAGATATAAGAAGGCAATTTTGATGACTTGTAAAAGGAAATGCATTCCTTTATATAGTCTCTAATTATAGAGGATTGTACTTGACTAAATCATTATTTCGAATGCTCTATTTCAGATTTCGTGCAATCTATGACAAAAATAAAATAAAATTATTGATTGAAACATTTATAAAATAATCCATTGATTGGATGTCACCAGACAGCTGTGAAGCTTGAAAATTTTGAATTGGTGTTAAAATATGAAAAATGGTGCTGAACCGAGTATTAACTTACATTACATAGTATTTGATTAGACAATGTTTCTCATGGTTCACGAGGTATAGAATTTTCCTAATTGAAAAGTTTTCGATGATCTCACCGAGATCTTTGTATCATTATTATCTCCTGTTTTTAAAGGGGGAGGAGCAACATGAGGAAAGATCAAAACTTGATGCATGTTTTGTAATTGTATGATATAATATCGAAATTCTCTTAAAATTTTATATAATTTGGTTACGTAAAAATTCTATATTATTTGGACCCATTAGATAATTTGCTGTGTAATTTATCTTTTGCTTTTATGGAGAGGAGCCACCTATGAATAGAGGTGATAATTTGGGTTGATATAATATGACACGATATAAATTTGACACAAACACAAATACATTCAACACGAAATTGAAAATGAGTCAAAACCTTTGATACGAACACCACCCATTTATTTTATGACACAACACAAAAACCCCCTAATCTCAAAGTGTTTTGTTTATTGTGCGGATTGACGCGACACGACATGAATACTCTGTCAACCCTAATATGTGTTGCTTATTATGCGGGTTAACACGACACAATATGACACGACACCAAACAACATGAATAACCTGTAAAAAGTAACGTAGGTCAATTTTGTATTTGCAGGTTACCAACACAAACACAACACAATTTGAAAATGGTTCAACCCGAATACAAATTTTTTGTGTCGTATTGAAAATTGACACCCCTGCCTATACGAGCAGATAAAAGAAATTGTTAGGGGCCAATAACCCCAACAATGCCCCTCATAAATTGCTTAATGGACTGCTTGAACCTGTGAGCTCCCTCTAGGATCAAACGTTTACCACTAGACCAAAAATTATAGTTGGACGCAACTTTATTTATTTATACATTTAGCTCTTATAAATACATATACAGAGCCCCACACTAAGCAATGGACGAACATGAAAAGGTTGCATGATGGTACCAATGAGTTGGAATATTAAATCTAATGCAATTAATCCTGCAAGTGCATAGAATAAAGAGTAAATATCATTTTTGGTCCTCAGCAAATTTCACGATGCCCGTTTTAGTTCCTAGCAAATAAAAAGGTCCATCGTGATCCCTAAGAAATTTAAAATGGACCCATTTAGTTAAAATTGTGGTCTCTCACAAATTCAAAAAAGACCCATATTAGTCCCTAAAAGGACTAAAATGAGTCCATTTTGAATTTTTTAGGGACCACGATGAGCCTTTTTATTTGCTAGGGACCAAAGCGGGTATCGTAAAATTTGTTGAGGATCAAAAAGGGTATTTACTCTAGAATAAATTATTGGGACAGGATCCCTCAAATAGTCCACGCGAAAGTAGTTTTTCCCATCGATAATACGAACTTATATTGGTCGGCACTACACGCTTACCGATCGGCCACCACAAGCACACGGTCTGAAGTCACTAGGTCAGACAAATCTCAGAAATCAAAGAAATGCATAAAGGTGAGGGATGGAGAGAAAAACACAACAAATTTTAACGAAGAAAACCTTCTCTAAAGCAGAGAAGTAAAAAATATTTCACTAAGAATAGTAAGATTAAAAAAGGATTCAAACTTCTCTAATCACACTAGAGGTATACTCAAACATTACCAATAATGGTGGTTACAAGATTCTTCTCTAAAAATGTTTCACTCTAAAACTTCTCTTCAAAGGATTCTCCCAAATCTTTCTTCGCTCACCTATTACAAAGGTTTTCATGCTTATAAAGGTGAGGAAAAATCCTACACCTTCTAGAGTCTTCATCAATAATGAGGTGGGTAACATTCATTGAGGTGGTTGTCAAGATATTAAGTCATACACCTATAAATATGGTACATGCCTAGCCACCAAGCATTAAACGAAGGAACACACCCCAATAAATCTCCCTCTTCCGACTTTAATGCGTCGACCTGTTCAGCAATCCAGCACCTTGATAGCAGTCAGCAAATTTTCTTGCACCAACTAACTTCGTCATCATGTCAGCCCAATTTTGGTCGGTGAGCACCTTGGCATGTTCAAGTTGTTTGTCTTCTATCATCGCCTGATCCAGTGATATCTTACATCAATATGTTTAGTGGTGAGCGATAATTCGAGTTCTTTGCCAAGTGAATTGCACTCTGATTATCACACTTCAGCTCGTACTTATCCTACTTATGGTCGATTTCAAGGAAGAACTTCTTCATCCACATCATCTCTTGCAAGCTTCAGTTGCTGCTATATACTCAACTTCGATTGTTGATAGTGCAACATATTTTTGCAAATTTGATTGCTAGGAGACAACACCTCTTGCAAATGTCATTAAGAAACCCTTTATTGGCTTTCTAGAGTTTGCTTGTCACCCTAAATCAGCATATGTAAAGCCTTCCAACTCGGCCTTACTTTCTCCAAAGCGGAGGTGTAACACCCCGTATATATCCGGTTTGTTATCATATCATCGTATTAAGCCACGCTTAATATAAAAATATGGAATATCTTTTTCTATTCAATTATGACGTCATTATCATTAGCCAAGTTGAATTACTTAATTCATTTCATAAAACATCGCCTGTATGTAAATTACAAAAGACAACTAACTGAAATACCTCATAACATAGATGTGAGTATCTAAGTCACGGATCTACAACACGTAGTCCGGACAATATCCTGATACATTATTAATTACAACTAGAAACAACTAAGCATAAAGTCAAGTCAAAGTGACATGGACAATCCCCATGCTCTCCAAATAAGGCACAAGCCCCACAACAGTCTCAACAATAACATCATGAAACTAAAAATATAAAAGGCAACAGTCAATATCCAACATCCAACATAAGCAGCATAACAGCATATAATCAACTAAACACCAGCCTCCTGCCGCTGGAGGTCTCAACCCCTGCATTACCTGAACCTGAAATATGTGCCCCAAACGTGGGGTGAGATCTCTAAAAAGAAATCTCAGTAAGACAAGGGGTCCTCAAGGATTTTCCACCCCAAGCTCACTTACACGAGCAATATAAGTTCAAAAACATTTAACAGTATAAGTTCCAAAACTATGCAGTGCAACAGATATTCATGCCATGTGTGTTTTAACTATTCTACTGGCCAGAGAAATGCAGGATGTACGTCTACAACCCCATAATAAGTACAAGGAACATCGCTTGCACCTCACCCACAGCCTCACCCTCTTGTATGTACCACATACTCAGGCTTACCGTATAGGTGGAACACCACATGTATATCATAAAGGCACTCGCATATAACAGCTCAACAACATTTCACAAATCAATATATCGTGAAAACAACATCATGCATATAACCATACCCCCATGGGACATGGTGGAACCAACAATGGCTAAACTGAGGACACGAAAGCTTACCTTGCAAGCTAACTATCCACTGCCAAGAGTCACCACTAGCTTAAAGCCCAAACATAGCAGAATCACAATCTGTTTCGGACCAACAATATATCAATATTCATGCTTAACAAGCATAAGACACAAAGACAACGCCTTTCTTTTACGTTTTACGTCTTTAAGCTTCTCACAAAGCCACAAGCCCTTAATCACTTAGATTCTGACTTACATTAATCATTACAGAAGTCCACAGAAGCCAATTATGGGTCCACAAACCCAAAATAACATTCTGTATGAACAACACCTTCACTGTTCATGAAAACCCAGAATATCCGGATATATATCGGGGGCATATCCGGATATCAATATCCGGATATCTGTATGCCGATATCCGGATATCAATATCCGGATATTCAGATCCCTATATCCGGATATCATATCCGGATATTTCGCGACAGAATGCAGTTCTGCATTTCGCGAGATATCCTTCCAAAGGTTGGGTTTTTAACCCATTCCAACGTCCACACATGCATTTTTACACTTCTTTAGGTTCATATACTGGGTGGTTACTTGTTTAATTCATTAAACATGCCAGGACATCTCTTTTAATCATCAAAACTCATGATCAAAGGTTGGTAACACTTACCCAAGCTCAAAACAGAGCAACAATGGTTCTTGGAGCTCTCCAAACTGTCTCAAAGGTTCTGACTTTGAAGGTGCATGAAAATGGCACACCACAATGGTTCTCTCTTCACAAAGGTTGCTCCTTGAAGCTTCCACAACCAAGGAAAATGGCTCCCAAAACCCAAGCAAGGAACTCAGCCCAAGGAACCTCCCAAAACAGCAACCCCAACTCAAAATGGAGCTCACCACACACTCCCCATGATAGTTCCCACTCACCCAAGGTGTATAAGTGAAGAAGCAATCAAGAAAATGATCACTTGGTTGAGTTTTTGGTCAAGAACAATGGAAGAGAGCAATGGAACAGTAGCAAACTGATCAGCCACCTCAACAAGTCACGTAGGAATGCAAGGTGCCTAGGATTTTGGGCCAAGTTATGTATTTATAGAGGTTTAAGTCATTAAACACACAATATTAGCATTAATTGCTACGCTTAGCATTTTAATCCAAAACTTAGGATTCTGAACCTACTTGTTTTTCTAAGATTTGAAATATTTTTATTTTATTTTTTGCAGCACCTTTCCGGTACGTGTTTTTCCATAGCTACTATCAGTTCTGGCACCAGTTCTCATTATTTTGACTTGAAAATTGTTTTACAAGTCCTATATATTATTCTAGTGACATATACACATTTTTTATAATTTTCCGGGATACTTCATCGGTACTCAATTATACCGAGTAGCAGAACCGGTATCTGAACTTTTCGTCCGAAAAGCGACTTTCAGCATTCTTAATCACTTTCTATATTTATTTAAGCCTTCTTATAATTATTAAGGTCAATTATAGAATTATTTCCTAATTTCACACATTTAATTAATTATTTTCCTTAATTAACGATGCAGGTTCTTACAGGAGGCACAAGTTCTTCATTCCTCTGAGATATTTGAAGATCCAGTTGATGGCTTTCCAGTGTTTTCGGCCAGGATTAGACAAATACCGACTCACCATTCAATTAGCATACGCCAGATCGAGTTTTGCACATACAATTGCGTACATCAAACTTCCGACCTTGGACTGGTACGAGATCTTCAACATCTTATCTTTTTTTTCATCAGACCTTGAACACTAGAAGGGTGTTCACTGTCTTGGCTTTATCCACGTTGAATCTACTCAAGATCTTCTCGATATAATTTTTTGACTTAGCCAATGTAGTTTTCTTTGACAGTCTCTAATAATCTTGGTTTCAAGAATTTGCTTTGCAGGGTCAAGGTCCTTCATTGCAAAGGACGAAGACAATTGAGAATATTTTGAAGAATATGACTCATCTAAAATATTCAAACTAAAAATAGAATAAACTTTTTTTAAATATCCATAAAAACAATAAGTACAATATAAAATTACTGGTTTAATTGAGCATACAAATTACCAACTTTTTATATTTGTTTAATTAGAAATTTCATCATTGATGAAAGTGTCTTGAATATTTTGAATTCTTGTGGAATGGTATATGTAACAATATACAAATAATTAGTTTTCAACTGGTTCATGAAGGATAAACTGCATGCTAGCCGCCATGTCCGAAATAATTAATTCGCTAATAAATTTGGCTCCTCGTGATTCATTACCAACAGTGTGGATGAGATAAAAAATAAACTTTAAATTATTGGTTTAATATTTCTTATGTTGTAGAAGATAAAATTATCTCCTACACCTACATAAAAGTATGTGGGACTAATAGATAATGAATATCAATTTGTATTAGAAAGTTTGAACAATAAAAGTTACACCACCAACGGCAATTAGAGGTTGCCATCAACTCCAAAAATAAGGATGAAGAAGTTATTATGCTACGGGAAAAATTACTCTTATGTTACATGTGATAACTTTCTCTCCTACATACCCTTCTATAACTGTGTCACATTTTTCTTTTCTTTTATTTTTATTTTTCAGATGGTGGAGCCCACAAATTTGTCTCTATGATATGAGATAATTTATCTCTTTTAACATGAGATTAATAAAAGTGTTATACAGTATTTGGCTAAATGAAAATGCTCCTCTCGTGCAGGTTAAAAGGAAAGACGCAAAACTGAAAAAAGGAAAAAGAAAAAAGAAAAAAAGAACAGGGCTACACACATTAATGGCCCAAAACAACACAAGGAATTAACCTAATAAGCTGTGCTTTTAATTGTTTAATGGCCCAACAACACAAGACTCCAGTAATCCACTTCATGCCACCTACCCTCCACGTTGCAGAACCAGGTAGTCTTTCATCCATCTTGGTTTGGCCTTCTTTCTCTCTCCCCGTCTACCATATATATCTCTTCCCCTCTGTTGTGTGTGATCTTCATCTGCTACTTCATGGTTATGACTTCCCATGTGCCCAAAATATTTTTATGTGTATATGAAATATTTTATCTTATATAACATGAAACTCAAATTATTCTTATACAAATATAAGAATAAGAAGTCTTATACTCATTCTTTATTATTGACTCACTTGTATTCAATAACGTAACATAACTAGAAAATTAAAACCGCTAAATATAAGTGGGAACGATGACCAATATTGATAATATAACATACACTAGTGTAAAATGATTTTATGTATATATATGTACATGGATACAATTAACTTACATCAATATAAGAATAATGTGTCTTATACCCAATCTCAACCTTTGTTCTACTTGCATTTAACTACTCTTTTTTTTTTTTTTGTATATCAAAGGAAATTAAAAAGAAGCAAGCTACAAAGCAACAAATATGGGTAACATTGTAATTTATACGGATACATTTGCCTCATATATATGGGTTTATTATTTCTGCTATCACATAAGATAAAGTTATCTCATGCAATCCTAAAACTACATCGTTTTTAGGGTTGAGGAAATTATTGAAGGATGTTTTTGTTATATGAATTTTACCATAATACCCTTCATTGATTCCCTTAATCCTCAAAAGTCAAAATGATGTAATTTTGATGTCGTAGAAGATAATTTTATATTCTATAATAGAAAAAACGATAAACTGTATACATGTACGTGTCAGACTGAAATAGTTTAAGGCACTAAGTTTTCTGTTACGAGACTAATTTAATATCAAGTGCTTGATTTAAGTATTAAAAGAAGGTTTTTAGAGTTTAAGGCACTAAGTTTTCTGTTACGAGACTAAATTAATATCAAGTGCTTGTTTTAAGTATTAAAAGAAGGTTTTAGCTCTTTATATTTATGACTCTCATTAAATTTGGCTATTGTGATAAATGCCATCGTGGGTTGGGAATATTGATTCGGATTAAGTAATTTAGATATTTTCATGGTTCCTGAAAGACTATGTTTATTACTACTAGAAAATACTTGTATAGCGACAGAATTATTATGGAAATTTTGTTGCTAATTTTATTCTTGCTACTACTTTCCGTCACAAATTTTCTCACAAAATCGTTTTGCAAGAGAATTTGCGACGGAAAGTAGTAGCGAGGATGAAATTAGCGACAGAATTTTCATAGCAATTCCGTCCCTATACAAGTTTTTTCTAGTAGCTGGACATAGTCTTTCAGGAACCATGTAAATACCTAAAATAACTGAAGGAGGTTGAATGGAGATACCCTCCAGGTTATACTAAGAATAAAATAAAGAGTCTCAAGACAAATAAAATAATAAATTCCCTAACTGCATTAATTCAAAGGCAATATCCAGTACCCACATTAATTAATTCTCATATTTATGTTTATATAGCAAACATTTTACAAGCACCCTTATATCAATACCCAAAAGTACCACGAATGAGTATACAAGCATTCAGTCGAGGCATGCATGTAGTGCAATGACTACTGAGCAAGCATCCATTATATATTACAGACAAGCATGGATGACTTAGAAGCATACCATTATTACAAACAACACAGCAAAGTTTATTACATGATGCTTTATTTACTCCCTAAACTTAAGCCAAACCCGTTTCATCACGATCATCTTCTTCTTCTTGTGTCATTTTGGTGCTATGCCTTGACAAGATGAGCATCAATATCTTTTGTGACCTTAGCAACGAAGTCCATGTAAGAATCAGGAGATGCAGCTACAATATTCTGTTTAAGCTTTTCATATTGTAAGGTCCATTTCACAAGCCCCCCATTTGCCTTTTCAATCACTTGTAGTGTGAACTTTAAACTCTTGTAACTCCCACTGATTTCCCCATCAGAGAGGCTATAAGTGATCAACTTGTTAGCATCATCTATGGCTTCAATTTTCTCCTTAAGACTTGTTTTTTTCCCTTCTGCAGGGTTTCACAAGTATTAAAGATAAGTTAAATTAAATAACATAAGCCGGGACAACATTTTGAGTGATAAATAAAGGGGAATGCAACCCTAAACACACGTTGTTATGTGGTTTAGAAAAATCAATATAGGTATTTTAAAATTTTTACTTTCTAGTTATATAGTGATTTTTCACTAAAATACCTTGCATTTTTTCTAAATTCTAAAATGATGTCATTTTAGAGAAAATATTAATCACATAAATAAAATTAGCTTTCAAATAATTTGAGTAATATAATTATCAAACGTACGTAGCAACCTTACCTATGGTATAATCCCAGTGTTTGACAGAACCAACATTTTCCCAGTCACCTTGATGCACTTTAGCACCATGTATTTTATCTGTTGAGATATTAGGAATATGATGAAGTTGCTTTCTGAAGAGGTTGTAAAACTTAGCAGCAGGTGCTTGAATCTCTATCTCAGTCTCTAATTTCCCACTGAGAGCCATGTCTTTGCTACGTAAAATGCACAAATATGAGAAGGGGAATTCAGAGATGACTTATAGAATGAAATGCATTCCCTTATATAGAGAATTGTGCTTGACTAAATTATTGGTTCGATCGCTCTATTCACTAGCGTTTTCAGATTTTGTGCAATCTAGCTATGACAAAAATAAAATAAAATTATTGATTCAAACATTTATAATATAATATATTGATTGGACGTCACTAGACAGCTGTGAAGCTTGTAAATTTTAAATTGGTATTAAAATATGAAAAATGGTGCTGGACCGATTATTAGCTTACATAATATTTGATTAGACAACGTTTTTCATTGTTCCGAGGACTTTGTATCATAATTATCTCGTGTTTTTAATGGGGGAGGAGCAATGTGAGGAAAAACTAAGACAGGCTGCATGGATGTTTTGTAATTGTATGATAGTAATATCCAAATTTTCTTAAAATTTTATATAATTTAGTTAGGGGTGTGCATGGATCGCATTAAACTGAATTTTTTGATGAACTGAACAGAATTGATTTAAAAGGTTCGATTCACTTTGAAACTGGTTCGATTCGGTTTGAAAACGGTTCGATTTGGTTCGGGTCGAATCTATTCTGAAAAAAAAAGAGAAAAAATAAACAAAAAATTAAAGAAATAAAATTATAAAAATAAAGATAAAAATTAAAGAAACCACTAAATAAAAAAAGAGAAAAGAGAAAAAAAAATAATTCGATCCTTGAACTGATTTTCAAAAATAGTTCGATTCATGAATTGGTTCTTTAAAAATCAGTTCGTTCATGAACTAGTTTTTAAAAATCAATTATTTTAAGTGCAGTTTAGTTCACAATTCAATTCAATTTTTTGATTCTTTTGCACCCCCTAAATTTGGTTACGTCAAAATTTTATATGATTTGGACACATTAGAATTCGTCGTGTAATTATCTCTTGCTTTTATAGAGTGAGAGCCACCTATCAATACAGGTGGTAATTCGGGTTGATACAATATGACAATATAAATTTGATACAAACACAAATAGACTCAATATG
This sequence comes from Gastrolobium bilobum, assembly GCF_033153095.1. Lineage (NCBI taxonomy): Eukaryota > Viridiplantae > Streptophyta > Magnoliopsida > Fabales > Fabaceae > Gastrolobium > Gastrolobium bilobum. The sequence goes on along the minus strand of NW_026895577.1, from coordinate 87,569 downwards.
AAATTGAAAATGAGTTAAAACTTTAACATAACTCGAATAACTCAATAACCTTAAAGTGTTTTATTTATTGTGCGGGTTGACACAACATGACACAACACAAATAATCTATCAATATCATAGTGTGTCACTTATTATACTAGTTAACACGACACAGCTTGACACGAGATGACACAACATAACACAAATAGTTTGTAAAAAATAAATAATGTGAGTCAATTTTGTTTTAGCGAGTTGATATGCAACACGAAATGAATTTTTTCCTATCAGTTTTTGTCAACAGAAACACAAAATAAATTTGAAAATAGTTCAAACCAAACACAAATTTTTTGTGTCGTATCAGCAGGTCGTATTGAAAATTGGCATTCCTACCTATGAGCACATAGAAGAAATTGTTGGGGACCAATAACCCCTGTAATGCACCTCATAAATTGCTTCATGGACTGCTCGAACCTGGGTGCTCGCGTTGATACCAATTAATAGGATTAAACGTTTATCACTAGACTAAGAGCTCGTTTGTTTGAACTTCTAGAAAAAATAACTTTTATGTCTTTTTATTTTAAAAGTGTTTTTTTATAAAAGTTAAAGCTATTTATATTTTTATAAAAATATTTAATTTTTGAAAAAAAATATTTGACTTTTGACTTCTGCTTTTTTTAGACGCTAAAATTTTTAGTTTATGAAAAAAGCAAATTTTTTGTGACTTCTGCTTTTTTTATAAGTAGATATCCAAACGAACTTGAGAACGTTTTTTTTTTCCTGAAAAAAAAAAGTTCTTTCAAACGGGCAACTTTATTTATTTATCCATTTAGCTCTTATAATTACTTATACAGAACTCCGCACTAAGCGATGGGCGAACATGAAACACATTGCTACTTGGTGCCAATAAGTTGGAATGTTAAGTCTCATGTAATTAGTTCAGCGAGCGCATAGAAGAAATAACTTATGTTTATAACTTATAAGAAGAATAAGAGGCTATTGGTTGGCGAAGGTGAAGGAGATGTCAACGTTAACGAGATATGTTTAACAAAAGCAATATAAGATATGTACTAAATATGAAAAAATAAATAATTTGTAATGCATTATTCTTAGTTGATTCATGTGTGCAGCTGGAGAAAGAAAATGCGGAGTAGGTAATAAACCTGAAGGTTGTCAGATATGATGATGACCTAAGAAAGATCTTTGACAAAGATACTTGTGGTGGGAACCCTAATTGTTTGATATGGATTTGTTTGTTTACGAAAATTGGTAGATGACGTTTGTGAAATTCATTAGTTAGATACGAATTATATGAACTATGAATGGTAAATTGACATAAAATCTTAGTAAATTATGAGGATATGGACATTTACTTGTTTATGAAGCTAACTTTGATGCCCTAAGGTGAAGGATCTTCTATATGCTAAAGGTTGAAGGATTTTGATGTTGTCAATAAGCTTGGTGAAGATTATCTCAAATTGAAACTATATGAAGATCCAAGTATTGAAGCAAAGTATATGGGTTAGATTTGTAGATTTGTGTAACACATTTTTTACATCATAAAGTATCATCCTAAGATCCAAAGCATAACATGCATGTTATACTCATTTCATTTGCATTTCGTATTAAAAATTAGAATATGTAAAAATTGGATTTAAATGTTGAAAATTCGAAATTTGATGATGCTCGATGTAATCTTCGCTTCAACGAGATAGAGGTTTCCTCGCAGTGGAGCTCACAATCAGCAAACATGTTTAGCGAGATGCAGGCGAGCTAAGGCGTGACTTATTTAAAACACATTTCCTCTGTTTCGTTTATAATTTTTAAGATCAACTTTCATATAGCTATCTCTCTCTCTCTCTACAAAAAAGCTCCTCTCTCTATCATTTTCCATAAATCAAAACCCTCCTTCAACAACGAAAATCATCTTCCAAATTGAAGTTCCTTGTGTGTAAAATCTAATGGTTTGTGAGAGTGTTTCACTTTGTTGATCAAAATCCTCTCTTCGTCTTCCTCCCAAGAAAACGCCAAACCCTTGTTAGTAATTCGTTGTTCGAGCTCCTGAATTCGTCTACCTTGTTCTGCCAGCCATTGTAGCGACCATTGCTGCCATTATGGCGTCTCGTGCGTTGATGTATGGTTGTTCGCCGTCGCCATAAAGGGTGTTACCACGCCCTCTATCGCTGCCGTCGCCTCGACCCCGTCGTCCACAACCTCGACCTCGACCGCCATTGTTCTGTTCAGCCATTTAAGTGACAACCAGAGCTCTGATACCAAATAATGTCGAAGCAGTAACCAATTGGTTAAACAGAAAGAAGAACGAAACAAGGATGGTGAGAAAATACTATTTCTTTTTTCTTAATTTTATTTAACCAAAACACAACTGAATAACAATAGGGTTCTCCAAGCCTTAAATAGGCAAAATAAAATAACAAAAAAAGTAAATAACTATAATCATGCGCAATCAAAGGAGATAACGCACAATCAACGCACAGTCGAACATAATCTAAAATAACAAAAGAAAATAACTAATAATTATTAAAAATCCCTAAATAAAGAAATAACTTATGGAAAAGCCCAATCCAAGCGAGTCAGCTTGGGTGCATCATCCTCCCCTGCCAAAAGAAGATTCGTCCTCGAATCTAACGAATCTTCATTGTTTCTCTCGAACACCAGGTCCTCATCTTCATTTTGATAAGGGGACAAGTCTACAACATTGAAAGTTCCAGAAACATTGTACTTCCCAGGGAGTGCAATCTTGTAAGCATTGTCGTTGATCTTCTCGAGCACTTTGAAGGGGCCATCAGCTCTAGGTTGAAGTTTGCCAAACCTGTTAGCCAAAAAAGGTTCCTTCCTAAGGTGGATCCACACCAAATCACCTTCCTTCAAAACAACTCGCTTCCTATGCTTTCCATCTTGTTGCTTGTATTTCATGTTCTGCTTTTGAATATGATCATGGACCCGCAAATGTAACTCCTTAATACGTTTGGCGTGATCCTCAGTATCTTCACTGAAATAGTTATGTACTGGTAATGGAGCTAAGTCCATAGGGGTAGTTGGATTAAGCCCATAAACAACTTCAAAGGGGCTCTTGCCTGTAGTGCGACTCTGTGATCTATTGTAAGCAAATTCTGCTTGCGATAACACCAAGTCCCACTGCTTGAGATTCTCTCCAATCAAGCTCCGCAGCAAATTGCCTAAGCTTCTGTTCACAACTTCGGTCTGACCATCAGTTTGGGGTGGTGAGATGAACTGAATTGTAGCTTTGTCCCCATCAGCCTCCAAAGAGTGCACCAGAAATGGCTTACAAACTTCACATCACGATAAGAAGTGATGGTCTTAGGTACACCATGGAGTTTCACAACTTCCTGCAAAAACAAACGAGCTACCTGCGAAGCATCAAAAGTCTTGTTACATGGGATAAAATGAGCCATCTTTGAGAACCTATCCACTACTACCATGATAATATCCTTATTGCGCTGGGTTCTTGGAAGGCCTAACACAAAGTCAAGGCTGATATCTTCCCATGGTGCAGTCGGAACAGGTAGGGGTAAGTATAATCCAGCATTAGTGCCCTTGGTTTTAGCAATGTGATAAACTCTGCACCTCTCCACAAGTCTAGCAATATCACTGTAAGAACCCACACTGTTAATTAAAGAAGTTAATTAATTAATTATTGTGAAATTAGGAAATGATTCCATAATTGACCCTAATAATTATTATGAGGCTTAAATAAATATAGTAAGTGATTAATAAAAATGAAAGTCTCTTTTCTGACGACGAAAAGTGCAGATACCGGTTCTGCTACTCGGTTTAAATGCGTACCGATGAAGTACCCCAAAAAATTATAATAAGTGTGGGAATATTCCTAGAATAATATCTAAGACTGTGATTTCAAGTTTCAAGTTAAAATAATGAGAACTGGTGCCAGAACTGATATTGGCTATGGAAAAGCGCGTACCAGAAAGGTGCTGCGAAAAATAAAATAAAAACATGATAAATCTTAGAAAAATGAGTAGGTTTAGAATCCTAAATTTGGAATTAAAATGCTAAGCGTAGCTATTAGTGCTAATACAATGTGTTTAAAACTTTAGTGGCCTATATAAGGCCTTGGCACATGATCCTAGGGCCATCCCTTGTGCCTTATGCGTGAGTTTCTGACTTCTCCAGCAGCTGAGTGTCTCTCTTCTTGTCACCTTCACCTTCCCTCACTCCCTTGAGCCAAAGGTGCCATTTTTACTCTTGGTTTCTGAGAGCCTTGTCTTGCCTTGTCGATGCTCCAAGAAGCAACCTTTGTGAAGAAAGGAGCTATCTTGAAGCTCATTTTTCGTACACTTGGTAGTCAGCCCTCTGGGAGCTGCATAGTGAGCTCCAAGAGCCTTCCTTGTTCTGTTTTGAGAGCCTTGGGTAAGTTCATCAACTTTGATCATGAGTTTTAATGGGTAAAAGTGGGGTCTTGGTATGTTTAATGAGTTAAACAAGTAACCAACCTGTATATGAACCTAAATGGACTTAAAAATGCATGCTTGGACGTTGGAATGGGTTAAAAACCCAACCTTTGGAGTGATATCTCGCGGAATGCAGAAACTGCATTCTGTCGCGAAATATCCTGATATGATATCCGGATATGGGCTTTGAGATATCCGAATATGAATATCCGGATATGATATCCGGATATGTCCCCGACATATATCCGGATATTCTGAGAACTTCGAGACAGTGTCTGTACTGTTCATACAGAACTGTGTTGGGGTTTGTGGACCCTAGATTGGTTAAGTTGAACTTCTGTAATAATTGAACTAAGCCAAAATCAAGTGATTAAGGGCTTGTGGCTTTGTGAGAAGCCTGAAGACATGAAATGTAAAGGAAAAACGTTGTCCTTGTGTCTTATACTTGTTGAGTATGTTTTGATATGATTGTTGGCCCAAAACAGATTGTGATTCTGCTGTGTTTGGGCTTTGAGATTGGTTGGACTCTTGGCTTGGATTGTTAGCCTGCAAGGTAATCTTTCGTGTCCTCGGTTTAGCCATTGTGTGGTTCCACCATACCCCATAGGGGAATGGTTTATATGCATGTTGTGTTTACATGCTTTGATAATTGAAATGTTGTTGAGCTTTATGTGCAATTGCTTATAATATGTATGTCTTGTTCCACTTGGACGGTTAGCCTGAGTATGTGGCGTCATACAAGACGGTGACACTGTGGGTGGGTGCAAGTGACGTCTTGCACTAGTGTGGGTAATAGACGTATTCCTGCATTTCTCTGGCCAGTAGATTAGTATTGACACACATGACATGATTATCTGCTGCATTGCACTATTTTAAAACTTATACTGTTGAACTGTTTTTGGAACTTATATTGCACATGTAAGTGAGCTTAGGGTGGAAGATCTTTGAAGACCCCTTGTCTTACTGAGATTTCTGTTCAGAGATCTCACCCAACGTTTGGGGCGCTTATTTCAGGTTCAGGTAATGCGGGGGTTGAGATCTCTAGCGGCAGGAGGCCGAAACTTAGTTGATTGATATTTATCTGTATGCTCATTGTGCCGAGATGCTGGATATGCTTGTTGCTATTATGTCTTTAGCTTTATTATTATGTTGCTGTTGTTGAGACTTGCTGGGCTTGTTGCCTTATTTGGTGAGCATGGGGATTGTCCATGCCACATTGATTGACTTTGTCTTATCTTAGTTTTGAGTTGTTTTAATGTATCAGGATATTGTCCGGACTACGTGTTGTAGATCCGTGACTTAGATACTCACTTTATATTTATGAGGTATTTCAATTAGTTGTCTTTTGCAATTTACATACATGCGATGTTTTATGAGATTGATTAAGTAATCAACTTGGCTAAGTTTAATGACGTCATAATTGAAAAGAAAAAGATATTCCGCATTTTTAATTAAGCGTGACTTAATACGATGACATGTTAACAAATCGGGTATACACGGGGTGTTACAATCACACTCTATTCGGGGCCAATAGAAGTGTTCGCAGATTAAATTTGTTGTCTTGTTAACACCAAAGTGCCCTGCTAACCCTCCTGAATGTCCCTCGAGGATGATCGCTTCCCGTAGTGAACAATAAGAAATATAAAGTCTGTTGTCCTTAAAAAGAAACCCATCAACTATCAAAAACTGCAGATAAGGCCCTGCCTTGCATTTCTCCCAAATATCCCTAAACTCAATATCATCAACATATAGCTCCTTGAAGTAATCGAAACCAACAACCTTCACCTGCATAGTGGATAATAATGAGTGTTTCCTGCTAAGTGCATCTGCAACCTTGTTCAGTGCTCCTGCCTTATGTTGGATAACAAAGTTGAAAGCTTGAAGGAACTCCACCCATTTAGCGTGCCTGGTAATCAATTTGTGCTGACCATTGATATATTTCAAGGCTTCTTGATCAAAAAACAAGATAAACTCCTTAGAGATTAGATAGTGTCTCCAATGCTCCAAGCTCCGAACTATTGCATAAAATTCCTTGTCATAAGTAGAATATTTCCCTTTGGCTTCATTCAACTTCTCACTAAAGAATGCTACCGGTTTATTCTTTTGACTGACACCCCCTATGCCAACTCCAGAAGCATCACAATGCACTTCAAAAACATCAGAAAAATCAGGTAGCACCAGAACAGGGGCTTCAGTTACCTTCCATTTTAGTAATTGGAATGTCGTTTCTGCCTCCTTAGTCCACTCAAACTTGATTCCTTTCAGACAATCTGTAACAGGTGCTATAATAGTGCTAAAATTTTGAATGAACCTCCTATAGAAAGAAGCTAGACCATGAAAGCTTCGGATGTCATGAATGCTCTTAGGCGTCTCTCATCTGGTAATATCATCAACCTTTGTTGGATCCATCCTAATACCATCAATAGAAATAATATACCCCAAAAATGTCACAGAATTGGTGAAGAAATGACATTTCTTCAGATTGGCATACAATTTTTGTTCCCTTAAGGCCTCAAACACTTTCCTCAGATGTAGTAAGTGATGCTCAATAGAGGAGCTACATATCAAGATATCTTCAACCGCATTAATGTGCTTGGCGCGTTAGATAAACCAAATGGCATAACCATCCACTCATATAACTCATCCCTTGTCTTGAAGGCGGTCTTCCACTCATCACCAGGTCGCATTCTGATTTGATGATAACTGCTTCGCAAGTCTATCTTTGAGAAGACCATTGCCCCATAAAGTTGATCAATTAAGTCATCAAAGCGAGGTATGGGAAAACGATACTTGATAGTGATTCGATTGACAGCCCTACTATCGACGCACATCCTCCAGGTTCTGTCTTTCTTAGGGACCAACAAGGCGGGTACTGCACAGGGACTCATGCTCTCCCTTACTACACCCTTCTTCAATAGCTCATGCACCTATTTGTGTAACTCCTCATGCTCCTTAGGGCTCATCCTATATGCTGCTTTATTGGGAATAACAGCTCCTGGCACAAAATCAATGCAATGATGGATGTCTCTCATAGGTGGCAATCCCGGTGGCATTTTCTCAGGAACCACATCAGCAAAGTCTTCTAACAATGGCTTAACCTGCAAAGGAATGCCAAAAACATTACAATTCTCTTCCATCAACACACAAGCAAATACCTCAACGGCATTAGCAACTTCTTCTTGGAAATCTTCTCTGGATAGCATTGTATTCTTTGCCTCATTCCTCAAATCAGAAGGCCCCAAAGTAATTGTCAACTTGTCCTTCTTGAAATTATAAGTGTTTTTGAAGCCAGCATGTCGCGTCTTCCTATCAAATTGCCACGGCCTCCCTAACAAGATATGACATGCATCCATCGGAATGACATCGCACCACGTCTCATCAGTATATTTCTTACCAATAGAAAACTGCACGAGGCACTTTTTGTTCACCTTCACCTCACTTCCTTTCTTCAGCCAAGAAAGCTTGTAGGGTTGTGGGTGTTCCTCAGTTTTCATTCATAACTTCTCGACCATGGTATTAAAGATAACATTCTCGCAGCTTCCCCCATCAATGATCATACTACACACCTTGCCATCATTGGTGCACTTTGTGTGAAATATATTGTGTCGGAGCCATAACTCATCATCAGCTACGTCAACACTCAGAACCCTCCGAACAACCAAGGATTCTCCAACATCACCATAAATAATCTCACCTTCTTCAGACCCTCCATCCACCTAATCTTCTTCATACTCATCATAGGTGGGCCTATATCATCAGTTGTTGTATCGACAAGAGTAACATACTGCTGGTTTGGACAATCAGCAGCGAAGTGTCCTAAACCTTGGCATTTGAAGCACCTCTTTGCCATAGTTCTTGTCTTGCTAGCTCCACTATTGGTCGTTACCCCTTTGCTTACTAGTTTCGGGTTAGAAGGATCCTTCCCCACACTAGTGTTGGTTGTTGAGCTTGATGACTTTTCTTTATCAGAAAATCTGGGTTGGAATTTTGAAGTACTTCTTTTTCTCTTACACTGATCCTTTACCTTCAAAGCCAGTGGATATACGTCCTCATATGACCAATATTGTTGCAGGTATACAACATCTGAGATCTCAGTCCACAGTCCTCCTAGGTAACGAGCGACCAATTGCTCATCCTCCTCTACGATATCACAACGCATCTGCAGACGATCAAACTTTGTTGTATATTGTTCAACTAATAGGTCTCTCTGCTTGAGATTATGGTATTCAACAAATGCCTCCTGCCGGTAGTGAATTGGTAAGAATTTTTGTTGCAACAGTTTCTTCATCTTATCCAAACTCCTGATCTTTGACTTCCTTTCTTTGTTTCGCTGCTTCTTAATATGTTCCCACCAAATTGAGGCATGCTTCCTCAGTTTGATAGCGACCAGTTTGACCTTTTGGTCTTCTGTCAAGTCTCTAATATCAAAGACTCTTTCGACGGTGTGCAACTAGTCGATGAACTCATCTGGATGCGTGGTGCCCTCGAGTTCTGGGATCTCAATCTTCACCCCAATATTGAAAAAAACGGATTGATTTCCAGGTTGACTTCATCCTCGTCGCTCCTGGTTCCAATCCCAGAAAGGGTTTTCGCTCCTTTCCTCCTCATGAGATGATCTTTCAGATTCCCTTCCTTCATCTAACTCGTCCAAATGTGTTTGGGCAATTCGTTGTTTGAGCTCCTGAATTTGTCTACCTTGTTCTGCCATTGTAGCGGCCATTGCTGCCATTGTGGCGTCTCGCGCGTCGATGTATGGTTGTTCGTCGACGCCATAAAGGGTGTTACCATGCCTTCTACCGTCATCGTCGCCTCGACCCCGTCGTCCACGACCTCGACCGCCATTGTTCTGTTCAGCCATTTAAGTGACAACCAGAGCTCTGATACCAAATAATGCCGAAGCAGTAACCAATTGGCTAAACAGAAAGAAGAACCAAACTAGGATTGTGAGAAAATACTATTTCTCTTTTCTTAATTTTATTTAACCAAAAAATAACTGAATAACAATAGGGTTCTCCAAGCCTTAAATAGAAAAAATAAAATAACAAAAAAAGTAAATAACTATAATCATGCGCAATCAAAGGAGATAACGCACAATCAACGCACACCCAAACATAATATAAAATAACAAAAGGAAATAACTAGTAATTATTAAAAATCCCTAAATAAAAAAATAACTTATGGAAAAGCCCAATCCAAGCGAGTCAGCTTGGGTGCATCAGATTTGATAGGTTATATGCTTATCTCTTAACTTTCGCAACCTTCTTATACCTTATCCAGTGTTGTAGCACCTATCTTTGTATTTGAATTTGAATTCAAATGTTTTCTTCTTATCCATTATGTTAAAGTTTTGAACGCATCGTTTCATTAAACGCATGATTTCTATAGCATCGCCATGACTCTAAGTTGCAATAAAATTTCCAAAGACGATGAATATGCACTCAAAATAACTTTAAATATAAAGACTTAGCCTATTTCTCATTCAAAACATGAAACGACAAGATTAATGCAATTATCATATGAGTATAAAAGAATTATATATAATATTAGGCACAAAATCATTAATATTATGCCCAAAATTAACTTTTTATGGGAGAGTTAACATATACCAATTTATAAGGCCTTACACTCTCTCTGATCATGCATCTTCATTTAGCATTATAGGATAGTCATGAGTTCTTTGCCTACCCATGTGACTATTGAAAAACTTCTCGGTGGCATCTGGCATAGGGTAATTAAACTATTAAAGTAAGATTAATTAATTTGCAAAATAGAAAAATACGAAGGAAAGTGTAAGAGAGATATAATATAAAACCATTGAAGATCCATTACTTTTTAGCTTGAACTTTTAGGATTAGTGGTTGCTTATTATGGAATTAGAGCCAATTACCACAAGGTCACAAATTTGATCCTCACCGTTCTCATTCTATAGTGGAATTAAGTCAGTACAAAGTAGAATGACAAAATGAGTTAGTACAATATCTACGCTTAAAGTGCAAAGGGCTCTTGCGTGAGAGGATGTGTTAGAGAGATATAATATAGAAACTATTGATGGCTTTCACTTCTAAGCTTGAACTATTATGTGACATGGTTGTTGACACAAAGACAATAACAAAATTGGTTAGTATTTCAATTTTCCAATTATGTATTAAAAGTGTTTATGGATTAAATAGGATACAGGACATGATACTCCGATACGTTAATTCTAAAAATTGCTAGATTTTGACACGTTAGGACACATTTTGATATTAAATAAATTTTTAATTTATGTAGTATATAGTATATTTTATATTCAATAATTTAATAAAAAAAATTAAGCTAAACTTATAACACCCATCAATTTTGCAAAGAAACATAAGATATCCCAAATATTTATGTTAAACTCAATAAAATGGTAATCGTAATCCAACAAATCTAATAGTTGAAAATCAAAATGCAATGCAACATTGGAACCTTTTTTTGAGTCTCTGCAACGCGTGTTGGAGTGTCGAAATATCGGGGAGTGTCGAGAAGTGTCTGACACAACGCGTCAGAGTTTTTGAAGTATCGATACATCATAGGATGAAATTATTACGAGTGGTAGTAGATCTCTGTATATATAGGCAGGGAGTCAAAGAAGGTGTGTGCATAAAGTGACAACTATTATTTATTTATATAGAAATTTACTCGATGATGGATCATTACTAAAAAATGCTATTTTTTCGATGAAAAAATTCCGTCGAAAATGGTTAAAATTTTGTCAAAAATGAAGTTTTCGACGGTTTATCGACGAAAATGAAGTCGGCGAGTATCTCTTCGTTGGTAACGATTTTTTCGACGGAATTAGCAATTCCGTCGTAAATTTTCAACGGAAATTATTGAAGACCTCCTATGCATTATGGAATATATATTTTGATGATGACAAAAGATTTACAAGAAGTCTCAAATTGAAGATAGAATTTGAAGATACAAGTGGTTAGGTATTTTTAGATATTTTGTTACACACTATATTATATCATATAGTATCTACCTAAGCTCCATTGCATGCCAATACATATTATTGCATATCAAGCTAAATTGTATACTAACACTGTCACGTTGGTTTACTCCTTGGTTTATATATAATGTTAAGTAATAAAAATAATAATAATATGCTTTGTTGTGGTTCAATCACGTGGGTTGGTATCAATATATAAAAAGCTATACGAAAAGTTCACATAGGTTCTCTTAAGAATATAGTAATAAATATAAAAAAAAAGGGAATTCACTTTACCAATGCATTTTTCGTCTTCGTCAGTAACGCTGAGCACACTTTCTTGTTAACAACCATCTTGAAAGAAAAAGAAAAAAAGAGAGGAAAAACGTAACGCTCATTTTCTCTAGCTAATCGAGTCTTCATCATTCAAGAAACACTGGTTCTAATTTTCATAAATGCTGAAACGCTGATTTTTTCACATCTCTGTTTTAATCATCTTTTTGGAGAAAGATCTAGTTCCTCGTTTGTTTGTGGTGGCTGCATAATTTTCTTGGAGAAGAATTTGAGGATCTTTGATAAAGAATTTAGGGCTTCGTTGTGGTATTTTCTAACCAACTCAAATATTTTATGAATCTTTGATTTAAAGCATTTAATCTTAAATTTCCAGATCTATTATTTCATATGCTTTAGGGATTTTGAGTTGTTTAATCTGAATATTAAATCTCTTGAGTTGTTTATTGGTATAAAGATTTACTGTTGAAATTTGGAATCTGATTTTTATATTTACATTGTGATATTTTCTTTTAAATCAGATTTCTTGGTGTCAATTGATTAGAAAATTAATTGTGTAATATCCAAGCTCCTTGGTGCATTGATTTTAGAGATTTTGATACATAGGTCATTGGCTTAAGTTTCTGCATATAGCATAAAATTTGTGGAGTTTAGATTGATATTACTGTGATATATTTGGTGTGATAGGACACTGTATTTTTTGGGTTATTTCACTTGTTACAGTTCTGAAAAATTCTATATTGGTTGTTAAAGTGGAGTAGTTGCGTGCTGTAAATCTGTCCTAGGTGTGTGGGTGCAACCTTGTGGGTTGAAAATCTTGTGCTTGGCTTGAGAGTGTTTCTCAAGGCCTGGAGCTTCAAGAATTCACTAGGGAGAGTGGAGGTCTTGTGTGAGAAGAGTTGGTGAACTCCGTAAGTTCGGCTTGAGTGTATTCTCAGAGCTTGGAGCAGTGTAGGCACTAGGAAGGTTTTTGATATTTTCTTTGATTGCTTGTGTGACGCGTATTTGTAAAACAGGTACACTTGTGATAAATCTGCAGCTACTTCAGTCTGGACGTAGCACCCTACTTAGGCTCAGTGGGTGTGAACTAGGATATATCGTGTGTCTCTTGTCTCTCAGATTTAATTTCTGAATATTCTATTTTTGAGACAAAAAGTAACACTGCTTCTGGTTTGTTATTGTTTTTGCTGTAGCAATTTTCTGTTATATTATTAGAGTGTTGTAGCACCTTACTGGTTCTGATATATTTACTGTAGAACTTAAACTGTTTTCTGTATTTGGAAATTAATTATTTTCTATTTTGAATAAGAAAGCTTGTTGTTGCGTTTGCTCTGTAAACAGGTACATTTTCTATTGATATACATCATATAGAAATCATTTTGGGCATATAGGGACCTAAGGTAAAATTAGTAAAATTGTTATAGCAGTGTGACTGTTATCTGAACTGAACTTGCAAAATAATTTGATAACTGTCAATCTTGTTGAGTTGGTGTGGTGATTGAGCTTAATTGTTCAACTTTGTCTAGACTTTACAGATTTAAGGATCTACTAAGAAAAAGTTTTTTAAAAAGTTTAGAACATCTATTCACCCCCTTTAGGTGTTCCGTAAGCGTCCTATGTAAGAAGCCACTTGCCCAACAATTATTTCCCTAGAAAACTTTCGACGGAATTTAAATTCCGTCGAAAAGCCCACAAATATATTTTTATTTTCATTTATTTTTTTCAAAAGTTTTCGACGGAATCTAAATTCCGTCGAAAAGTCAAAAAAATATTTTCTTTTTCATTTAACTTGTTTAAAAGTTTTCGACAGAATCTAAAATCTGTCAAAAAGTCCACAAATATTATTTCTTTTTCATTTATTTTTTTCAAAAGTTTTCGACGGAATTAATTTTTCATCGAAAATTTTCGATGGAATCTGATTTCCATCGAAAACTTTTGACGAAATCGGTTTTCCATCAAAAAATTTGACGAAAAACAGATTTCATCGAAAATTCAATCAGTAATTTCAACAGAATTTTTTTCGTTGAAAAATTATGTCGATAATAAAGTCTTTTCTAGTAGTGGATAACTCTCATTCTTTAAGGTTGGTTGGGCCATAATATAGGTCAAGAACATCAATATTCATTTATTTATAATTTTATTTCAATTTGATTCTCTTGAATATATTGAACAATAGAATTCAACTAATTTAGTTAAGACTCAATTCTCGTGATACCTTAATATTTTTGCAAATAATAATAATAGTAATAATAAATTTCAAAAGATTGCACAAGGTAATGTCTATCCTTGGATAAAAACAATTATAGTAATGTTATCTAGTTCCTGTTCATATTCTAAATTTCCAAGTACACATACAACCTTTAGATCAATCTATGAGGGATGAAGTCACAAAATCACTAAATAAGCACATTATAAATTAATCAATATGGAAAAAGAAAAAAATAGAATTAAAAATGAACTTATTTCATAATAAAATTTGGGTTGATTCTATATGTTGCTTTTTGTTTGTGAAATATAGAAAATGGTTCATTTTTTCTGCAGTGAATGCATATAAGTTATCTTTATTGAGCCCAAAATGACATTATTTTAAGGCAAAAATCAAGGTATTTTTGTAATTATAATTTATTCCAAGGTTATAAAATTTTGGGCAAGGTACAGCCTTATTGGCTGAACTTTGGGGCTATTTTACAGGTCTTGAATGAGCTTGGCACCATGACCTTAGGTAGATTATCTTGGAAGGTGACTCCATTATGGCTAATCAACTAATTACTGAAGAGGGGGATCCACCCACTGATAATCCCTTCTGTCATTTGATTAAGGAGTTTAGAAATTTGATTAGGAGACCCTGGAGAGTGGAAGTGTCTCATGTCCACAGAGAGGGCAACAAAGTGACAGATTAGATGGCTTCTCATGTCAAGTTCACCGGCTGGGAGACTGGTTGGTTTGAGACTCCCCCTGCTGAATGCAAAGATGTGCTACTAGAGGACCTGTAGGGCTTTTCTAAGCCCAGGATCATTCGTGGTTAATTGTTTTTCTGCTGTTTTTTTCATCTGTAATCCAAATTTTTTTTATAAAATTCAAAGTATTATCAAACTCTTCCAAACTAGTCCTTGTCTATCCTCAAGCAAATAAAATCAAAAGAATGAAAGAGATGTATAAAAAGTCTAAGATTAGTCAAGAAGAAACATCAAGTATGGATATATCCTAACACAACAATATAATTAAATATGTCAATTAATGTTAACAAAATTCAAAGGTGGGTATATATATCATTAAAAATTTGCAACAGCCTCTACTAATCTCTAGAGCAACAAAAAATGAAATTTTCGAAAGAGAATACAAAATTTTCGAAAGAGAGTATATGAGTGAAACCAAAGAAAAGAGAATATCTTACACAATAGTTTGAATATCTTACTTAATTTTTTATTCTCCAAAAAAAAAAAAGGAAAAGAGAAGCTCCATCGATGCATAGAGAGTGATAGAGGAGACATGATAATTTCCCCTATTGTGTAGACAGCGTAAAGGCAAAGTATTATTCATTCATTCAGATAATATCTTTAATGTTATAAAAATATAATATAAAATTATTAATACAAGCTTACTTAATAGTTTGAACAAATGATTCTTTTTATGATATAAAAGCCACCACGATCAAAATCTAACACCGTCGAAAGGCTCACTTTATTTATTGTGGTACTTTCTAAGTTCAACTACTTGTTAGGACGTGATTGGATCCATATCATGGCAATCACGTCCCTAATAGAGGACACAAGGTGGGCAAATTGATATAGTACAGCGCATATTATTTGCTAAGGTGGTATCCTGAATTGGTGAATACAATCCAACTCTAAATTCTAATGCTAATTGAACCCTTGCAAGCTAATTTCCATCCCATTAATTGAAGTGGTTCAAAATCTGATTAGCTGAAACATAAAATCAAGTCTAACAGGAGGATTGTTGAATAACTTGCATTTTGAGGTTACCTTCATGTTTAACCAAATTATATGTGATGCAAAATTCCTTTTAATGCAAAATAATTCAAAGTAGAAAAAAGGAAAAAGAACAAAAAAAGATACATCAAATTCAAAAAAGAAAAAGATAATAATTTTCATCTCTTAATTTTACAATCCATTTCTTGTCTCATAATTACTTTGCTTCAATTTTATTCTAAATCTTTTTATAATTTGTCAACGAAACATAATAAAAGATGTCAATGATGTCATATCAGCAAGTTTGGTTAATTTTTTTTAACAATAAATTTGATAAGTTTTAGAAGGGAGGGTTATATTTGAAGGAAATCTTAGATTTATGCGGAAGCGGTTTAGGACCTAGTACATTGGTATGCTTACCGAATCATCCTTGTTTCACAATTACCTCTCGGTGCGCAGGTCTCGTGTAGAATCTTCCCTTGTAGGATTCCTCTTCACGAACAGCTCACCTCAGTGCCGCAGCACGAACAACCTCCTTGAAGCTGGACTGTGGCAGATCTTCCAAACTATCTCTCGAGGAGGAAGGGGAAGTGTGTGGGCACTGATTAGATTATGAGCTTGCCTCTTTCTCACAAAGAAGACCTTAGAGGCTGATGACTTAAGAGGTACTATTTATATGGGTTCCAAGAAACCCTAGCTCATTGGGCTCTAGGTTCCTTGGGCTCTTCTCATACTAATAACCCATTTGGGCTTTAGTAAAAGAGCAAACCCTACAATCTCCCACTTGCTCTTTTGGATACAAACTTGAGTCGTAAAACCCAAGATCATGTAACCCATAAGTCATCATCTATCCGAAAAATACCCCATCCCTTGTCTCAAGCTAGCTTGGGGATCTACCATCTGTTATTAATCAAGGCTCCTGATAATCAACAAATGATTATATAATTCGGTGCTACTCCACTAAAAGCCCGAACTTGAACTCCAAGATTAACAACACTTATAACATGAATATGCATCGCCCCTTTGTAAAATGTCTATAATGGATTGACAAGTTTTCTGTAACTCAATCAATTATTTATTCCATTGACTATGATAGTTTCTCTAATGGATTACATGCACTGGCCAGTGTCTTTAATATCCAAGTACTGAAACATATCAAGGGGACATATCCTACAAATTCCATGTTGTTTATCTCATAAATACCGATAATCAAATAATCTCACTCCCAAAATACCGAGTTATTGGCCGTCAATAGATCGAACCTCACTCGTTGGTAAATCAAAGAATGAAAACTATTTGATTACCTATTTATAATAAACTCAGGATTAAGAGCAATTACATAACTATAGTTAACTAGAGATTTGATACCTTATGACAGAAAAACAACCTTAATCAAATCTCTCCTTGATCCTTTCAATGTGAATGTTAACTCACACCAATATTTTACAATGATTCAGACAAAACCATTTCATAAAATATTGCAGCCTAAATAAAGTGCCCAACTTTATTTAACAGCTGTGAATCCATTCATCAATTGTGAGAACCTATGATCATGTCCTCTATGAACGTATCCATATGATCATATACTCTACAATTTGATCCGGACCTTTATGTTTGTAAGTAGTGCGCAAAATAAATAAATAAAACCTTATTTATGAAATTCAGAAAATTATTTTATTGTTTCATTGTCTTACTCCAAGAGCACAATGAAACCAATAACTCCCACTTGCTTAATGCAAGTCTGGGATCCTCCTAAGACCCAAAGAAGTAACATGCCTCTCGAACACAAGTTCAGGCAAACTCTTAGTAACTGGGTCTGCAAGATCCACCTCTAATGCTATCTGAGTTTAGTGAAAAACTCATAGCTCGAGGTTGATTTTCTTGAGTCAATATCCACTTGAAATAACTGAATTTTTGAAAACTCAGCTTTTCAAGACTCCCAACCAGCATATAATCTCTCGTTCTCCAAAGATACTTGAGTACATGCTTAACAATAATCTAGTATTCCTCTAGGTTCAAAATGGTACTATCTCACTACTCCCACTGCGTGACAGATGTTTGGTTTAACGCCCAACATGATATGTGTGAGTCTACCTTTGCCAAAGCATAAGATATCTTGCTCATGCATTCTTCCTTCTTAGAAGTCTTGGTCACTCCTTAGGAAGATGAATTTCACATCTGAGAATTATAATTCTTCTCTTAGAATTCTCATGTTGAATTTTGGGTTTTGTCAATGTAAGTAGCCTGAGGTGATGCCAACAACTTATTCTTCCGGTCTCATAAGAGTTTTATACCAAGAATATAATTGGCTTCCCCAGTACTTCCATACCAAAACACTAACTTAGCCAACTCTTTATGCTTGATATTACCTCCACATTGTTTCCAATAAGGAGCATATCATCTACATAAAGTACCAGAAAAGCTATTGTCTTCCGTTGTATCCTTTACATACAAATACACATCATTCATCAAGGTTCTCTCAAAATCAAAATTTTGATAACCTGATCAAAAATGATGTTTCAAGACCTGGATGCTTGCTTAAGTCTATGAAATAGACTTTCACAACTTGCATACCGTGTGTTCCTGCTCATTTGCTATAAACCCTTTTGGTTGTTGTATGTAGATATCCTGACATCCAACTCCCAAAATGAAATCTCATAATTGAGACTTATAGCAATTAAGAGAATCTGGATAGACTCAAGCATGGCGTCTGGCAAAAAATGCCTCCAAGCTAGCTTTGAAGGTTTTCACCTTTCTGTCCATCCTCTCTTTGCCTTTTATGTCCACATGCACCTTGTGGGTTTTACCCCTCTTGGTGTATTTACTAGGACCGAACGGAGTTGAAATACAAGTATTTCATCTCATTGTTCATAGCGTGAGCAACACTTGATCAACAACATCTTCTAGTGTATTATCGTAACTAGTAGGATCAATATCACTCAACAAGAGACAACTTGAGAGTTAACAAGGTTCTCTCCTACTACGAATGTACTGCACTAGACCTTGTGTATTTATAGGTAAAACAAATAGTGGGTCAAATGATGGATCTTCAATTTCTTGAGGATCCGATTATCCTTGATATTGTTCCTTTACATGTGATACTAATATTTCTACTAGTTTCACTTATATATTATCATGTTGAATTTCCAATCATGGTTCTCTTGTTTGTTCACTTAGAGATATATCTATCCCCTCTTGAACAATCAAGGGAACAATGGATGAAGCTTCTAGAGATTCTGGAAATTCTTGATCTGAGATAAATCTCATCGAGAATAACCTAACTTAAGAGCTTGTAATTTCTTATCTAGTCCTCCTTTAAGAAAATCATGTGAGTGCTCACTTAGATTATCTTGTCCTTAAGACTAAATAAGAAATCATCCCTAGTTCTCTTAGGGTAGCCAAAAGATATGCACACTTCCATACAAGATTCCATCTCATTTGACTGCTGTTGTAGGACGTGTGTCGTAGCACCCTAAATTCGAATATGGTTAGATCTGGGCTTGCACCCCTTCCATAATTCTTTAGGTGTCTTTACAACAAACGTTGACGGAACCAAGTTAAGAAGGTACATTTCCTTCTCTTAGGCATCTCCCTTGAACAACATTGACAAAGATGAATAACTGAACATGATCTTCACCAAGTCTAGAAATGTTTGATTTTTGCATACTGCAACTTCATTCAACTAATGCGTTCTTAGAGTTGACAGTTACGAAAACTATCCCCTCTTAAATCAGGTAAGACCTGAAATTACCAGACAGGTAGCCAAACACTTTAGTAGACCAAAGTGGTTTTTGATTTGAACACCTACATGCTTTTCTGCCTCAGACTAAACCTCTTGGAATTTCCAAAAGCTTTAGACTTATGGCGCACTTGGTTCATCTGTCCAAATCCAGAGTAAACATTCATATAATGAAGTACTCATCACCTCTTCTGGTCTGAACGCTAATTGGTCCACATACATTAGTATGTACCAGTTCCAGTTGAATAGTTGCGCAAACCTTTTTGGCCCTTGTAGGATTGCTTGGCCACTTTACCTTCAAAATAGGACTAACATGTAGCTGTTAGTTAAAAGATTCTTGAACTTTCAGTATCTCTTTTAACTAAAACATATTTTCTACTTGAGATAATGTGACTCAATCACAAAGGCCAAAGTTATGTTTCATTTGAAACTTTTATTTCTTTGGTGAAAATCCTTGTTCATCATCCTTTCCATTCAACATAACAAATTTAAAAAAGGTTATAGGACATAGGTAATAAAGACTATTTAAACAATGTACCAGAACAAACAAGACGAAGATGAACTTCGAAATGTAACTGAGGAATCAATTGCATTGTCAACCCATGTTTTAACCAAAACAACTAACAAAAATTGAATTCCTCTTGAAATCTGGAACAAATAAACAGTCACCCAAAACCATAGTCTTATAAATAACTTGTCTTACTGCAAATGCAGACACAAGTTCCCATTTTCAAGCTTAAAATATCTATGTCCATTGCTGACAGGTATGCCATGTTTGAACTACTACAAAGAGTAACAAACATAATCAGTGATTCCTGAATCAATAATTCATTCACTGATCAGGCCTTGATATGCCCATGTCTGGTTCTTTTCATCACCTCTGGGCAATTTTTCTTTCAGTGTCCCTTTAGTTTGTACTTGAAGAACTTGCCTTGCGGCTTCTTCATAGCAACTGGTTTGACAACTGATAACCAAGTCATTTTGTTCTTGTTACCACCCTTGGGTTTCCCTTTGGATTTAACAAGACTCTTAGCAAAACCTGCACCGACTGCATTCTGTCTAGCAGAGCTGCTAGATGCAGCAAACATGTCATTAAGAGTCTGAAGCATTTTTACTCCACTCTTAATCATGTACACTTGCTTTTGCAAGTATTTGGAAAGACTGACAATAATATAGCAACGAACTACCATATCTGCCCTTTCTCAATCTGAGAAATGCATCTTAGTTTCCTTAAACGCTTTCTCTGCAGGTTGCTATGGCCCTCACATTGTCAGGACAAATTTTAGCTTCCATGTTTTAGAACAATATCAAAGATTTGCTTTTCACTTATTCATAGTTGGTACCATCTAGAGGTTTTCGACTCAAAATCATTTCTAAGATATTTTCTGAAAAACATATAAAGCACACAATTACAAACAAATAATGCAATAAACAAACGAAGTGCAAGTAGATTCTCATAACTACTCTTGTTTATTGTTAACAATCCTTCAGTTTATCTTTACAAGGCTTACGATGGGCAAGTCACTTGTAAAAACCAAAATTGTTATTTGGGCCTTCAGTGCCATTGCCAGAGCCTCGATGGGAGGGTTAACAATTTTACCAAAGTTGAATGTAATTAACCATTGTTTAATTTCAAAATTATCCTTAGTGTCTAAGCATTGCCGACGATGGGCCGTACAATACTTTACTAAAATTTTGAAATTAATAAGATTTAATCTAGTGAAATCTGATTATCCTTATCCGATGGGGCTTCAGCGATAACCATTTCACTAATAAACCCACAAATGGAGCCCGCAGGTTTTAAAATTATTTAATTTTTAAAACCTTCACTCATTCAACATTTTTGCTTGAGAATTTTCATAAGCCCTGTCGAATTCATTGTTTAATTTCAAAATTATCTTTAATAACTTAGTATTATCGACGATGGGCCATACAATACTTTATTAAAATTTTGAAATTATTAAGGCCTAATAAAATCCAATCATGCTAATCTGTTGGGGCCTCACATGATTATTTTATTGATAGGCCCTCAATGCGCCTGGAGGTTAAATTAATTTCTTAATTTAAATCTCCTCCCATAATTATTTAGGTCCAATCTAATAAAATTCAATCATGCTTATTCGATGAGACTTCACATGATTATTTTATTAATGGTCCTTATAATGCGCTTGAAGGTTAAATTAATTTCTTAATTTAAATCTCCTTCCATTCAACATAAGCAACATTTTCTAATTTCCAAGAATTATTTAATTGAGAGTATCCTTTGTTTGATTTCAAAAACTATATAAGTAAGAGCACCGATAAACGTGCACTAAGCTTAACATAATTTTGAAAGCATTAAGGTCCTGAAATCCGGTCACTTTACGTCAGCGTGTGCTCCAAACAATCATGATACATGAATGTTGTATGCAGCGTGTGTTATTCCATGACCATTTCAGAAAACCCACAAATTACTCGCAAAATAAAAGAATTCTCTTAGGAAATTTTCTCTAATTATTTTTCTAGATTTAAATCATCCAAATAGCTGATTTAATTATTAATCTAGATTGCAACAATCATAATAATTATCATTTATGAGGATAATTTGAAATCAAAATAATTTCCATAACGATTATTTGTCTTGATGTTAATTATCCAAAATTAATTAATTCAATTATTAATCTAGATTTTTAATAAAAATCATAATAATTATTAATTAATTTCTTAGGATGATTTAAAATCAAAATAATCCCATAATAACTATCATACTAGTCGCTGAAGACATAATAGCTATTATGCTCATGCAATCATACAAGTTATGCAACAATATGGCACCACCTATTCTATATGGCATGTTATCGCAATAAAGCATGTTATCAATCATATAATTTATACCAATCAATAAAAGCATTAAATAATAAAATCTAATTACTTTAATCCATGGCCTTCCTATTTTAAAGAAAATAAAATAAAATAAAATAATACAACTTTGGAATTCGAAATTCGTCTAGCCCATAGTATCTGTCTCAAGCCCCTTTAGGGTTTCATGGGCCCAAAAGCCCAAAGACCCAATCCTTTGGCGAGAAACCCTAGGACGCGAAAGAGAAACCCTAGCCGTCAGGTCTGCCGCGCCGTCACCCGAAGTCAAATCAAGCTTAAACTCCAGGGGAAGGACCACCACGTAGAGACGAGTGCACCGCCGCCGGAATCACCCAAAAAGGTGGCCGGACGCTCCCTCACTCTCCCATTCTTTGCCGGAGAGTGGCGGCCACTCTCAGAATCTTGTGAAGGCGCGTGGTGGCGCGTGTAAACTCAGATGGCGGTAAGCCACCCACCGTTGCGTTCGTCTTTCCGTCCTCTTTCCAACCATATATAGATCGCCTCATTCCGAGATCTGGAAGACCTCGAAAAGTCTCCGACAGTTCTGACTGCGCATCTTACTCGCGGTTTCTCGATCTTGAACTTTTACAAAATATTTGAAAAATACACAGAAATTCCAAAAATAAACAAAAACAGCAAGGAGGAAACCTAATCATATGGGATTAGCCTCCTTGTTACAAATCGAGAAATACACGAGAGATCCTAACCATGGATTAAAGCATTTTTACCGATTAAAATTTAAACTTTTATGAAAATGAATTATAAAATACACATGCTAGATTCATACCATAATCCTAGAACCCTAGGTGCCACATTTCAAGAAGCAAAACTAATTACATGAATAGTGAAACTAGATTCACATACCAATGTACAGCCAAGGCTCTGATACCAATTGAAGGAAATCTTAGATTTATGCGGAAGCGGTTTAGGACCTAGTACATTGGTATGCTTACCGAATCATCCTTGTTTCACAATTACCTCTCGGTGCGCAGGTCTCGTGTAGAATCTTCCCTTGTAGGATTCCTCTTCACGAACAGCTCACCTCAGTGCCGCAGCACGAACAACCTCCTTGAAGCTGGACTGTGGCAGATCTTCCAAACTATCTCTCGAGGAGGAAGGGGAAGTGTGTGGGCACTGATTAGATTATGAGCTTGCCTCTTTCTCACAAAGAAGACCTTAGAGGCTGATGACTTAAGAGGTACTATTTATATGGGTTCCAAGAAACCCTAGCTCATTGGGCTCTAGGTTCCTTGGGCTCTTCTCATACTAATAACCCATTTGGGCTTTAGTAAAAGAGCAAACCCAACAATATTTACTAGCAAGTAAATTTATCACCTATTACAACCTTTCTTAAAATAATATCTACAAAAAATAAAATGTAATATAACTGTTTTTTTTTTTCGGGGTATCCAGTGTAATATAACCGTTTGACAAAAAGAAAAATAATATGTACTAAAAAAGAAAGAAAAATAAACACTTACATGGCCTTAATTTAATATGCTTGCTCTAGCAATGAATAAGCTTGGCCTTTTGGCCTCGTGTTTCCAACTCTCTCTCACACAATATATAAGACTTTTGATGGGATTTAAAAGAAATTACACTTATTTATTTTGCATTTAAATTGTGGAAAATGATATTGTAACAACTCAGTTGTGTTACTATCATGTTACTACCAATCAATCTCACCGTTAGATCGATTATGTTGATCCAACGGTTATATTTATTTCCATCTTTGTATGGTTATGATTCCCCATATTTAAAGTGAAAACATTAAATATGAAAAATCATAACCATCCAAAGGTAAAAATAAATATAAAATATTAAATTTGGGAAATCATGACCATACAAAGATGGAAATAAATATAACCGTCGGATTAACATAATGAATCTAACGGTAAGATTAATTGGTAGTAATATGGTAGTAACACAACTTGATTGTTACAATATCATTCTCCTTAAATTTTTACCAAAAAAAAATTTAAATAAAAAGAATTATTATTATTTTCAAAAATAAGGCAAATTACAAAGACCACCTAATTAGGACAGAACCTGAGGCTACTACGAACTCCACTGAAATTCATTTCTAACAAGTCCCCCCAAATACTATCCAATTTGCCACTATATTCCCTTCGCGAAAGGTTTGAGTGACAGATGTCCAAGGTTTCTCCAATATATAGCCTATGGATTTTGTCAACAATGGGGGCCACGGGGTGATTTTTTGGGCAGCCTTTGTTGATGAAATCAACAGCCACGAGGGAGTTACCTTCTATCCAAACTCGACGATAACCAACATTCCACCCAACTTCAAGCCCGCAAAGAAAGCCCCAAAGTTCAGTAGCTACAGACGAACCAAAGCCCAGATATTTATAGAATCCCAAAATCCAGAGACCTCTGTCATTCTTGAGCACACCTCCGCAACTGGATTTTGTTCCATCGTTTGAGCTGGACCCATCCATATTAACTTTGGTTCATCCCTGTGGGGGAAAAGTCCAACTGATATATGGGGCGCTGCTAGACCAACAGAACATAGGTTATTTTGTGCATACATAAAATTATAAACGAGACCTTCTATAGATGAACCAATTCCAAATCTTGGGCAATTTTCCCATAAAAAACTATCGACTCCTCAAGCTGTTGGTTTTGTAAAAAAAACTCACGGATTTAAATATTTTCATTCCTGACCCGCCCCGCACTCTTTTAGAACTTTTATACATAAAGGAAGAGTTCCTTTTAGAACCAAGATATGAGAAAGTAGATTGATACCGAAAGCGCATAGAAAAGTGGCTAAACAGAAAGTTGAGATTTTTTTCAAAAGAGTAACCATTCGGTTCTCAATTTCTATATTCTCAAATAACAAAATTCAACTCCTAGAATAAGGATCATAAGCACCCTTTTACTTTTATAGACTAATTACAAATTGATTCAAAATTCTAAATCTAGAATTCTAAAAGTAATAAAACTTCCTAAAATAAAATAACAGTAATTAAAATCTAAAAAATAAATAAAAAATTACAAATAAATAATTCAAAATACATCCCAAATCTTTAATCTCAAATCACGTCAAATATGTTGCTTTCCTTTTCTTCCAAAACAAATCACAATCACATCTGCTGCTTTATTGAGATTTGGATTTGATTGTAATTTGTTATATTTTAAATCACTGTCTTTTCAACAATTGGGCTATATTTATTAGGCCACAACTCTAGTTGACTACGAGCTTCTTCAATCAATGGTTGGGCATATACAATAGGCCAAGTGTAAGTGCATCATAGATCATCACCTATGTTATATTATTCCTTATGACCTTAACCCAAAGTGAATCACGCTTGGTAAGGATGCCATGACCAACTGTTTCCTTTTGCACACCTTGTCCCAAGCCATTGCATGGATCTTTCTCTTCTCAATTGATGATCACAAAATAAAATTACAAATTGTTTTCTCTTAGGGAGGAGGCAAGTTTGCATCGAATATGAAAGGATTCTATACAAAACAGATTGGGCTAAGGTAGCAAGCCCAGCTAGGGATAGGGATATTCTCTTCCACGAGCTCAGATTGGTGTCTATTTGTTGTGGAATATGGGCAAAGGTGGTTGGCCTCACTCTACCATAGTAGTGCCATTCCACAACACATTTATTGTGCAAGTGTGGTCACACAGTCCATAATGAGGCGAGTAGCTCTTGCGGGTAAGCCAACATCTTGGAGAGCATAGGTTTTTTCTAATCCACTTTGATGGCCATTCAACCCTTGTTATATTTCTTTACTCTCATGGAGTGCATAACTTCATGTGCAATGATAATGTTATGAATTATGAGGACTCTGTCTCCCTTTACAGCCTTAGGATTATTGACTTAAAAAATAAAACATCACTTTAAGGCCCATCTAGATGACCTTTAAGAAAATGGCTTTTATGCATGATTTTTATAAAAATATAAATACAAAAGTCAGAACTATTTTATGTTTGCATTAATATTTAAGAAGCACTTTTAAGTAAAAAGTATTTTTATTTTTTTTAAAAATCCAAAAATTATCTTCTTAAAAAAGCATCATTTTTTAAAAATAAAAAAGTATTATTTTTAGATTTACTTCTAAAGTTCCATCTAAAACATGAGATATGTTATTTTACCTATCTTTTTCTTATTATTCTTTAACACCGTTAGATCAGAATCTCAAGAAAAGAGAGAAAGATAAAGATTAGTTAAGATTATGATCTAATTGTATTTTAAAGTGGTAGATAAAGATAAGTAGAAAATGAGGTGGGTACCAACAAAGTCCAGCACAGTTGATAGATAGCTGGGTTCCTTGAGCATGCCGACAGGGTGTTCGATTCCTGACCGTGTGTATGAAGAAGGCTTTGTTGAGAGATGTTCATAAAAAAAAAAGAGACGGGTCGAATAATTTATCCCCCAAACATATGTAAATTGAAAAAAACTTTTATTTTGAAATTTTTTTAACTTTTTAACGGGGAGAAAAAGTTGATCGAAACAAACGCTAATTTATTTATTTATTTATTTATTTAAGATGACATCTAAATACATATTAAATTGAGAAGAGACTTGTTAGATTAAAAACCCTATAACGAACATGGAACAGCAAAACACCAATTTTGAAAACTCGTATTTACCCAATAAAGAAAAGTGGTTGAAGACCCTTGACCTTTCTCATTTGACAGAAACCACAAAGAAACCCCCTATACAAGAAATTGAACTCAATCATAGTACATAAATAACCTTGGAACCAAACACCCTACTACATTCACAGGGTCGAAACTTCACTATGCCAATATTCTCATCCAAACACCACTTTACCGCCGTCCCAACCGTCCTCCTCTTCTTCCTCGTCGCCGTCGAAAATTCACCATCGATCACAGTTTTAGCCGGAAACAACCACGTCATCAATTTCCGATCACCGAACCTCTACCCTGAAGGCCTCGCGTGGGACCCAACAGGGCAGCACTTTCTTGTCGGATCCCTCCGCCGCCGCACCATCTCTGCAGTCTCAGACGCCGGCGTCGTCGAAACCCTAATCTCCGACCCCTCCCTCCCCGAAAACGTCACCGTTTTGGGCCTTGCCGTTGATTCCCGCAACAACCGCGTCCTCGCCGTGCTCCACGCCATGAAACCCCTCCCACCCTTCAACGCCCTCGCCGCCTACGACCTCCGCTCCGGCCACCGCCTCTTCCTCTCCCTTCTCCCCTCTTCCGATGACGACGCCATCGCAAACGACGTCGCAGTGGACTTCAAGGGAAACGCTTACGTCACCAACTCCTTCAACAACTACATCTGGAAGGTCAACGATAGAGGGGAAGCTTCGATCTTCTCGAATTCGCCGAGGTTCACAGAACATCCCGTGCTCCCCGACACACCGTATAGTTACTGCGGCCTAAACGGCATCGTTTACGTCAGCAACGGTTACCTCCTGGTGGTGCAATACAATACGGGGAAGATGTTCAAGGTTGATGCGGACGACGGTACGGCCAGGCACGTGCTTCTGAACGAGGATCTGATGTCGGCTGACGGCGCCGTTATGAGGAGTGACGGCGTCGTTTTGGTGGTGTCGCCTGTGAACAACAAGGTGTGGTTCCTCAAGAGCAATGATGGGTGGGGCCAGGGTGTGGTATTTGACAAAATTGACCTCGACGTGGAGGGGTTCCCAACTTCGGTTGTTGTGGGGGAGAGTGATAGGACCTATGTGTTGTACGGGCGAATGGATGAGGGTATTTCGGGAAATTCAGAGAGGGATAGTTTTAGAATTGAGGAGGTGAAGTCCCCAAAGGAGAGTGAGGATGAGAATGTTTGGATGTATGTGATGATTGGAGTGGGCTTAGCTTATTTCTTGTATTGGAGGTTTCAAATGGGTCAGCTTGTCAAGAACATGGATAAGAAGATCAATTGATTCTTTGCACTTTAAAGTTTTTTTTTTTTTTTTTAAGGGTTTAATATTTTTCATGAAATAAATTATCTTCATGTATATTTAAAATTGGGTCCATATAAGAAGAAGAAAGAGAAAACATAGATTTCATATGGGAGATATCTACTGAGATATATTAAACCTTGTTTTTATGAACAAGTTTTAGTTTAATTCTTGTTTTTCTGTATTTTTTTATTGGGTTTTATTAATCTCCTTTTACATAAGATAGGTATCTTATGTTGTAGAGAGAAACTAGGTGGGTCCCACCATTACAAGAAAAAAGAAAAAGAAAAAAAAAAGTGAGGTGCGAAAATCGAAGTGAGAGAAAATGAGATAAACTACCTCATGTAAAAGGAGACTAATATTTCCCTTTTTTATTTTTCAATAGAACTGAAAGTTGTTTCATTTGAAACATGAGATATACTGCAAATTCATTAAGAGCTTAATCAGGTGCTATGTTTTGTGGTATACGAAAGTTGTTTTATTTGGGAAACAAAAAAAAAGAAAAGCAAGAAAAAGTTTTTTTTTTGTTAGGTTAAAATATATGCTTAGTTTTTATAGTTTTCATTAATTGGAATTTTGGTCCTGTATATAATTTTTTTCCAATAATTACGCACATATAAACGGAAATTACAAACACAATGGGATGACCATCCCTCACAACACGTTAACGATTAACAAACAAGAAAAGGAGGTCTTTAAAATTAAATCGGATGCTCTTGGCTAGCCGATTCTAAGGGCCGTTTGGATTTTATTTATTTTTTTGGGTCAAAAGCTGTTTTTTTTTTCAAAAAAAATATATTTCTATTTAAAAGTCTGTTTAGACGTCTGTTTAAAAAAAAAAACAGAAGCTACAAAAATAATCAAAAATTTATTCTTTTTTTTTAAACTACAAATTTTAGTTTCTAAAAAAAAACAAGAGTCATAATCCAAGTATTTTTTTCAAAATCCAAATACTTTTTAAAACATATAAATAGCTATAACTTTTGGAATAAGTACTTTTAAAATAAACAAGCATAAAAATCACTTTTTTCAAAGGCGTCCTAATTGCACTACTCTAGTACCTGTCCAAGTAGAGCGGCTTCGGTGAAGCGTCTTGGGCCTGGATCTACCCTCTTCAGTTGTTAAAGCAGGCTTGGTAGTGTCTTGACCCGTTACAATAGCCATCTTACCCATCTATCTACCCATGAGGAAGAAAATATCAAATTCTGTATTAAAAAAACAAAACCCAAATTCATAATTTCACCTTTTTAGCTTATTAAATCATTCCATTAGTTTTAATTACATTTTTAAAGGTATTTAAGTTTTTAAAATGTTGATGTATTTTAGATTAAATTAATACCTTGTCGATGCATCCTATAGGAAACTCTATATAAGGAGCTGGTATATAGTATTCTTGAAATTTTGAAGGTGCATTCTTTAATTTGACGGGCATTATATTCCATTTCATTGCATTCGAAATGTTTAAATGGTACCGTACATGCTATTTTATACTTACCTTTTTAATAAAATTTCATCTGATAGAATCATGGTTTCATATCTTTTGAATATAAGATATTTGTATAATACAATCTTCTGATTTAATTTTTTTAAATTTTAATCCTTTTAGGGTTTATAATTAATTATTATCTAGGTTCACCTCTTTTTATTTCTCATACATTCTAAAAACAAAACAAGACACTCCTCCAAAAAGATTACTTTTTTTTTTTTTTTGGAAATACAATGAAAACTAAAGCAACATCAAAAAAAACTCTATACTGGGCACAATCTTGGGAGACTAACTCCCTTCAAGTCATTACGAAGCAATTCCAAACAAGCTGTTGGGGGGACATCTAGCACAATCAGTTGTCCATCCTGATGAGGTGCATGAGTAGCAAGCCAATCAGCAACAAAATTGCCTTCTCTATAAGTATGACTAAGCTGAATAATCCAGTCTCTTTGAAGCATGCTACGAGCTCGGATGATTAAAGCAGAAAGAGGATGACTTACGTCACACCCTTTTCTTATAAATTCCAAAGCCACCTTGGAGTCACCCTCCACAAAGACTCTCTTAAATCCCTTATGCCAAGCCAGATCCATACCTGTCAAGAACCCCCAAATTTCCGCTGAAGTAGAAGTACCACTCCTAAGGAATTTTGTAAAACCAGTTAACCAGTTCCCAGCAGCATCCCTTATGACTCCACCACATGCAGTCCTTTGCCCACTGTCTATACTGGAACCATCCACATTAAGTTTAACATAACCCTCAGAGGGAAAATTCCAGTGAATAAGACGTTCCTCTCTTCTAAGCTCCTGATGACCAATCTTAATAAGGGTTTCATTAGCCAATTGAATATTACCACAAGTATAGGTAATGCGCCTAATGAGATCATACTTCGAGGTGATAGTTTGATCAAAGATCGCCTTATTTCTTTCCCCCCACAAACACCAAGCTATCACCCCAAAATACAAAGGCCAAGTTCGATCAGTTTGAAACGGACCTTTTAATCTTAGATTTGTCTGAATCCATAGGTGAAGATCCATGGAGAAAAAGTCACTACGGTTATCAGAAAGAACCCAATGCTCCCATAATTCCCTGGCACCAGGACAATCTCTAATGGCATGTAAACTATCCTCAAGATTATAATGACATCTCAGACACCCTGCATCTGTAGCCATGTGACGATGCACTCTATGAACATTAGTTAAAAGAGAACCTCTGTAGAGAAGCCATAAGAATTGTCTAATACGTTCAGGACCAGGCCAAACCCAAATTACCTTCCAAATCCTATCGTGATGATAATGCGAGGTACCCATGAGATAGTTATAAGCTGATTTCACTGAAAAAACCCCATCTTGGCTACCTTCCCAAATAACACGGTCCGGAGAAGGATCCACTATAGGAGGGAGCACACTACGAATCTTGTCTAATACTGAAGTAGGAAGAAGGTGCTGAAATAAAGGCCAGTCCCAATTACCATAACAAGTTACAAATTGAGACGTAGACCAATGAGTCATAATAGGAGAAATAGGTTGAACGGCCAGAGAAACAAGTTGAGGACATCCTGGCACCCACGAATCCATCCAAAAAGACGTATGAACCCCATCCCCTAAAATGATACGAGAATTCTCTAGAGTTTGAGGCCAATACTTAACAATAGCCTTCCATAAACCAGAATCATTTGCGGAAGCCGAGATACTTGGAATGAGCCTTTCCTCCACCTTATACTTGCTACGAAGGACCCGAACCCATAACGAATTACGACCAGTCATGATTCGGTGACCTAGCTTCATGATAAAAGCCATATTATTCTCTTTAATTTTACGAAAACTAAGCCCCCCTGCATTCTTCGGCAAACAGACCGTCTCCCAAGAAACCAGGTGAGCTTTCCTTCGTTCAGAAGTTGATCCCCAAATGAAATTCCTAGTTACACTCTCAATACGATCACACGTACCACTAGGAATAATACAAGTTTGCATAGGATATTGAGGAATTGCAGTAAGAACTGACCTAGCCAAAGTTGATCTTCCTGCCAATGAAAGAGTACGTTGATTCCAGGCATTTAAACGAGCTTGCATCCGATTTAAGATATAGCCAAACGTACTCTTTGTAACACGGCTATGACGAAGAGGAATACCCAAGTATTTACCCAAGTCATTTGTAGGAGAGTAGCCCATCAACTGGCTTAGATTTTGCACTCGGGTATGATTAACGTTTCTGGAGAAGAAGACTTTTGTTTTTTCCTTGCTAACCTTCTCACCAGAGCACCTGCAAAAACAATCAAGAATCTTATTAATAATAACAGCTTGCCCTTCTGTGGCTTCTGTAAAGAGCAGAAGATCATCTGCAAAAAATAGATGAGAAAGCAGTGGTTCCCTTCTATTCAATCTGATAGGCTTCCAAATGTCCTCTTGAACTGCTACATTAATCAAATGAGCAAGTCTTTCCATGGAAAGGATGAAAAGATAAGGAGACAAAGGATCTCCCTGACGAAGACCTTGATTAGGAGAAAATTTTGTCGTAGTTGATCTATTCCATAACAAATTCATTGTACATGACGAGACACAACACATGATCAGAGAAATAATATTCTCAGGCAAACCAACATCCACAAGCGTGTCTTTCAGAAACTCCCAAGAAATCTTGTCATAAGCCTTTTCTAAATCAACTTTGACAGTCATCCAACCCTTATCTCCTCTCTTTTTATTCATGGAATGGATGATTTCCTGAGCCACAATGATATTATCCGCTCCTTGTCTACCCTTAATAAAACCACATTGATTAGGCATAACCAAGTGAGCCATATGAAATTTCAGCCTATTAGCCACAATCTTAGTTACAGTCTTGTAAATAACATTACAAAGGCTAATAGGTCTGAAATCTTTAAGTAATTCAGGCACATCAATCTTAGGAATCAGACAAATCAAAGTTTGGTTAACCTCTTTGATATTATCCGGATGAAGGAACACACCTTTCACAAAAGAGATAACTGACTCACCCACCTTATCCCACTGAGATTGAAAGAAAAGAGCATTAAGCCCATCCTTCCCAGGCGACTTGTATGGACCAAAAGAGAAGACTACATCTCTGATCTCCTTACTGTTTGGCATAATACTCATCGTGTCTAAAGCATGCGCTTCAATAACTGGAATAAAGCCACGAACTGGAAAAGCCGGTTTAGGTAATGGATCTTTTGTGTACAGATTTTCAAAGAAAGAAACAGCCATTTCCATTAAAACCTGTTGATCACCAATCCAAACTCCCTCAGAGTTTTTCAACGTATCTATGCGATTCCTCCTACGTCTGGCAACCGTCACAGAATGAAAGAAACGCGAGTTCCTATCTCCAAGAGCAAACCAATTCAATTTCGATCTTTGAAACCAAGTAATTTCCTCTTGAAGATAAATCTTGTCTAGTTCTCTCCATAGATCCTTTTGCAACATCTCAAGGCTATGATTGTACTGATAACTAAGACATCTATCAATACCTCTAATCCTTGCATGCAAATCATTCTTTCTTTTCAGAGCAATCCTATAAACATTTCTATGCCATTCCGAAGCATTAATCCGAAATGTCTCCATAGCATGCAACCAGTTTACATTGTTTAACCAACATCCATTAACCACCTCATGAAAAGTGCTCTCTGTTAACCAGGACGCTAGAAAACGGAAAGGACGCTCCCCTCTCGGATAAATAGCAGGTTGACCTTCCCATAATAACACTGGTCGATGATCTGAGCCAAAGAAAGGCAAGTTGAAAGCCACACGGTTAGGGAAAACAAAGTTCCAATTATCATTAGCGCAAACCCTATCAAGACGTTCCTGAAGATTTCTTCTTTGCCAAGTGAAAATAGGACCTTGATTGCCAATGTCAGACAAGCTACATTCATCTAAGCAATCACGAAATTCCCTCATGCTATTCCAGTTATGCCCATTACCACCTAGCTTCTCATACTCATACAAATAAGTGTTAAAATCACCTGTTATCCCCCAAGCTGCATTCCTCATGGACTGATCAAACAGTGAAGACAGAATTTCCCACAGCTGAATACGTTCCTGTCTTCGCGGACTTGCATAAATAAAAGTCATGAACTCCTCTCTATTTTCTTTTACCCAACAAATTTTAGTATGGACAAGTTGGTGATGAGAAAAAAGAACATCCACTGAAACTTCATCAGTGTTCCAAAGCACCCAAATACCGCCAGAAAAACCAACAGCATCACGATGAAAGTGACCAGAAAAACCAAGACGCCGAATAGCTCACTCCAAAAAGATTACTTGGTCTGATTAATATTTTAGGAATTTAATCAAATCAAATACCAATTTTCTATCTTTTATTTTACTACTTATTCCTCTCTCTCTTTTTCGTAAACACTTATTCCTGTTTTTAAAAAGAATATATTTGGGGTTACAAGAGAAGTTTCTAACACCATTTCTTCATCAATTCCCTGAGTAAATATAAGTGCATTTCTAAAACGTATTCCTTTATTACAAAGACTAACTTACAATATTCTATAATTTACTTTTATTTTTTATTTATGCTAAAATTTGTATTACTTTCCATCAAGTTGACTAAGAATTAATATTTCTCTTATACAATTTGAGTTTCCTCCAAACTTTATTAAGTATAGGTGGTAATTTTCAATGTGATACGCCAACACAATCCAAACATGACACATGATTTTTGTATTTGTGTCAACTAAAGACTGACACAAAAAGGATCATGTCGTGTTCATATTGAGAATATTCATGTTTGTGGTATTGCACAATTGACTTATTAAATTAAATAGTTATATAATTACATATTACCCCTACTTATCCCATATTTATTTATGTATTTTTTTATTCAAAAAGTAAAATTAATAGGTCATTTGTATTGTGTAAATACGCATTATAAATGGATCATGTTAATATTGAGGATTTTGAAACAAATAAATATTTGCGTAATGTTTATGCCGATGCAAACACAACTTGGCAACCTGAATCAGAGTGAACCGACTACATAGACACTGCACTAACTTCATTAGTAGTTGTTTCAGCATGATCACTTACTTTTAATCTTATTATCTTGCATTAAAGGTCTATCTAGACAAAAATTATTTTTCAAGAAATGTTCTTATTTTTTCTCCTCCTAAATAGTACCTAGTAAGATTTTTCTCTGTTGAAATCTTTTCATGCTCATAATTGAATACGGTTTCCATTCACCCTTTTTTAAAGATATTAAATATTCTTCTTGCATAGAGCTCATCAGCTATTGCTTCAATTTGATGATTAGTCTCCAAAAAATTGCTTTTGTATTTCTAGTTTTAAAATCTTCATCTTCTCTGGCATCTCTCTTACACTTGATTGCTTTGTCACATTAGATAGCAAAGTCAGATGACATTGCGTTAAAGTTAATGTATCCATTAAAAAATATATTGATGCTCTCACTTTGGCCACTTGTGGTCGTTCCGATTTAAAAAGTATATTTCAAATATGTCTTTGTCCAATGATTACATAAAGCATACATGTTAGCCAGCCAAATACCCGATTTAATATCACATCTAATACCTAATGATTCATTTTGACTTTTATACCACGCAAGAAAATCAAAATCGAAACTCTCCTTACATTGTGTGCATAGTGCTTGAGTATGTTCCATAACATATTTTTTGATATGCCATGCACAAAAACAATTTCATGCTCCTGGAAATATTTTGGTAATTGCTTTCAATAGCTTTGTCTTGATAGACAATAATAGCGACAAGAGACTTGTGGAACATACATGCCTGAAACTATTCAAACTACCATGTAAATGTTGCCTCCGTTTCATCTACTAAGAAACTAGAAGGAAATGAAATAGATTTCTCATGGTGATTAACCCCAACAAAAGGGGCGAAATGAAACTTGAAGTTGTTTGTTTGGTAAGTCACATCAAACACAAGAACATCATTAAATTGAGCATATGCATCTCTTGACCTACTATCTCCCCAAAAATGCTTCTATATGTTCCATCGTCTGCCAAATCCATATCAACTATTGTGGAGTATAATATCAAATACATTTTGCTGTAAAAAACCTGTAATTCAAAATACGCAAACCAGGTTTAAGGCATTGATAGAAAAATGGTACAAACTCATCCCAAGAATTTCAATCACCAAAAAAATACATAAAACCAAATAAAAAAGGGGGAATTTTTGGATCAGAGGCCTCTACACTGTTCATATGAATATACATTTGATTTACATATAAGAAAAATAAAATCTTGCAAAAAAAAATAGAGTTGAGAAATGAAACCTATTTGCGTAGGGAAACCCATGAAATAGAGACTTTGCAGATTGTTGAATACTATATATGAATGATAGTGGGATGGTTGTTTGGCGATCAGGATAGGCCTGATTGCTCCCACACCACATATCACACAACCTCCAATTTTCTATCTTGTCAATGAAATAGAGGCACACACAAACAATAGAGAAGAGTACTACCTTTAGTGCCAAGTGAAAATGAGCATGAGTGAAGAGGGATGAAAATGATCGTGGATATTTAGAAATCTTAGGAATCTTGAAAAGTTTCATTTCTCAATTATGATCTTACAGCAGTGCTTCCACCAATTTATATCGATTGTGAAAAGCAAAGAAAGAAAAAACTATACACCAGTAAAAGAGTACACGTCAACAAATAAAATAATAGACTAACTAACATTTGGAACTGACTAACTAACATCTGGAACTAACTTAACAGAAAGACTGTTAGAACTTTTATCCTTGTGCTTGTGACTATCATTAGTAGCATTGCTATCAGTATTAATTCTAGAGTATGGTAACATCCCCCCGTAAGTAGGTCTATGGATATTTATAAGTCCCAACTTGGAAATAAAAACCTGAAATTCAGTGACATACAAAGCTTTGGTGAAGTCATCAGCTATCTGATTTAAGGAAGATATGGGTAGTAGATGAATGAGTCCACTGGTTACTTTTTCATGAACCACATAACAATCCAGCTCTTCATGTTTAGTATGTTCATGAAAAGAAGGATTATGTGCAAGATATCTAGCAGATGCATTATCACAATAGACAGATATAGGCTGATATATAGGAAAGCATAGATCATTAAGTAAATATGAGAGCCACATAAGCTCACAAGAAATGCTTTCCAATTGCCAAAGCTCTATACTCGGTCTCACAAGATGATTTGGAAATTGTTGTTTGCTTCTTTGACTTCCATGAAACAAGAGCAGACCCAAAGAAAACACAATTCCCAGTTATGGATCTATAAGTGTCTGGACAACAAGCCCTGTCCGAATTAGAAAAGCCAAAAAGTTTCAAGTTGTTTGTCGAGGGAAAAAAGAGACCAACACCAGGTGAGTTTTTGATAAAACGAAGGACTCGTAAAGCTGCAGTTTGATGCACATCTGTAGGAGTAGCCACGAACTGACTTAGTTGTTGAACTGAGTATGAAATGTCAGGTCTCGCTGTTGTAAGGTATAGAAGCATCCCCACAAGACGATGATATGAAGAAGGGTCAGGCAAAGGAGTCCCTATAGAACACCCAAGTTTAGAAGAGGCATCCATTGGTGTAGAAATTGGTTTTGCAGCAAGTAAACCACTATCACTTAGAAGCTCTAAAGCATACTTTCGCAGATTAAGTATAATTCCCTTTGTTGAACGAGAGATTTCAAAGCCAAGGAAAAATCTGAGTGACCCGAGGTCCTTAATGCGAAACTGCTGATTAAGTAAAGCCTTAACTCGTTTGATTTCAGCAATGTCATTTCCTGCTACAACATCATCTACATATACTAGAAGTGCAGTGAAAAGAGAACCACATTTAACAATAAATAGAGAGTGATCAGCTGAGGATTAAACATAGCCGAGGGAAGAAAAGGCTGAGGTTAATTTTGAATGCCATTGCCTACTAGCTTGTTTGAGACAATAAAGAGATTTCAACAACTTGCAAACTTGATTTGGCTTCTCACTGATAACACCAGGTGGTAAGATCATATACACATCCTCATGGAGGTCCCCATACAAAAAAGCATTATTAAAATCCAATTGCTCAAGGTGCCAATCATTGGCAGCAACTAAAGCTAGAAAGATCCTCACTGTTGTCAACTTAGCCACTGGAGAAAACGTCTCAAGGTAATCAATGCCTTCGACTTAAGTATAGCCCTTGGCAACTAGCCTTGCCTTGTGCCTTATAATAGTTCCATCCGCATTATACTTTGTTTTATAGACCCATTTGCATCCAATGGGCATTTTGCCCTCTAGAAGATCTGCTAACTTCCAAGTGTGATTCAAAGCTAGAGCTTTCAATTCTATATCCATGGCATCTTTCCAGTAATGATGTTTGACTACTTGACTGCAGGAATTTGGATCCACTTGCAATGAAAAATTAAGACATAATTGTTGAAATTTGGTAGAACAATGGTTATAAGTGAGGACATCATGTAATGGATATCGGGTGGAGCAAGAGGATGCATGGAAAATATTACAATGAAAGTCATAGAGATAAGTGGATAGATGTTTAGGTCGTGAAGATCGTCTGAGTTGATAACCTTAAGGTTGGGAAGGTATAGACACATAATTACAGGAAATTGGATTATCAATTATTGGATGGTGAGGTACTGGTTGAGGGGGAACAGTAGAGGCAGATTCATATATGATGTTGGAAGGTTGAGGTAGTATGGAAAATTGTGAATAGTCTGGACCAGGTTGAGTATGTTGATTGGAAAGAGGGAAGATGGACTCATAGAATACAGTGTTTCGGGATATGAATATTTGTTTGGATGAGATATCATATAAAATGTATCCCTTAGTATTTTTTGGCTAGCCTAGATAAACACATTTGCGTGCCCTGGCTGATAGCTTGTGCCTTTGGGATGACAAAGTGGAAGCATAAGAAATATTTTATATTTGATTATGTTACCATATTTGAAATAACATGAATCAATAATGTGATTCATTTTCTTGCAAAGAGTACAAAACTTAGATCCAGAACCTTGTCCTCATCCTCCATTGAACCTTCATCTTCCTCTATATGAAGAACCACGACCACTAAAGCTCTCTGAAGAACTTGCAAAGACTTTTGTCTCAATTGCATTTCCACCATGAACATCTAATTGAAGTTGTCTCTCTTGTTGCACAATCAGAGAAAATGCTTTGTTGATGGTTGGAAGAGGAGTGATCAACATTATCTGAGATCTAACATGAGCAAACTGCTCATTAAGACCTCTCAAAAACCTTATTACTTTATCTCCATCTCTATACTCACGAATCTTGGTCAAACTTCCACAAGTGCAAGAGTGAAGTGGCCTAAGATTATTCAATTCGTCCCATAGAGTTTTCAAGCTTGTGAAATAATCCGACACAGATCTATCACCTTGATTCATTTGGTATAAATCTTCTTGCAGATCTGAAATGCGAAACATATCAGACTGCGAAAAATGATCTTTTAAATCGTCCCACACCTCATTGGCCTTATCTATCCATATTATAGATTGAACAATGGATTCATCTATCGAACGATGGAGCCAAGACAACACCATTGTGTTACTTCTCTCCCAAGCTACATATTTTGCATTGTCTTCTAAAGGAGCAGTTATGGAACCATTTACAAATACAAGCTTGTTCATTGAAGTCAGAGCCACCTTCATCGCTCGTGACCAGGATTGGCAATTCTTTCCATTCTTTGATGGAGAAACTAGAACTAAAGACAGAGACTCATTAGGATGAAGATAATAGGGATCTGAAATCTAGTTTTGTTCTGCCATTGTAACAGTAGAATAATGAAGAAGAAAGAAGTGTAGAAAGAAAGTGTTTGCGGAAGATGATGGATGGTCCAGAGCTTTTTCAGAGCTTTGATACCATCTTAGAAATCTTGAAAAGTTTCATTTCTCAATTATGATCTTACAAGAGTGCTTCCACCAATTTATATCGATGGTGCAATGCAAAGAAAGTAAAAACTATGGGAAAAATATTTGTCCTTTTAAATGACATAACTTATGTCATTTCACTCTCACAAAGATATGAGACCCACACCTTTATTTTTTTAGTCCACTCTCTCTCCCTATGATCTATCTCTTTCTTTCACTTAAAATGACACAAATTTACATCCTTTAAAATGACACACACTTTTTCCAAAACCTATACAACAATAAAATAGTACACGTCAGCAAATAAAATAACAAACTAACTAACATCTGAAACTGACTAACTAACATCTGGAACTAACTTAACAGAAAGACTGTTAGAACTCATTGTGGTTGTGACTATCATCAGTAGCATTGCTATCAGTATTAATTCCAGAGTATGGTAACAAGAGATGAGAAAGGGGTAGGAAATTGTCTTTTTAAAGTGAAAAACTATAGTTTCACTTAAAATAACATAGTATTTTATCCTCTTAAAATGACAAATATTCTTTCTGTAAAGAACCTTGGGATACACCACCCCAAAAGCTAGCTCAAATGGTGGGAGTGCCAAGGCCTTATAAAGGCCACATTAGTCGCCCACACAATCAATGTGGGACTATATATCTCTACACGCCCCCTCACACGAGAGCCCTTGGGCTTGAAGTGTAGATGTTGCACAGGCCCAATTTTTGGTTTACCTTTTTGTTCTTTTTATTTTTAATTCCACTAGTGGGGGACAGAGAGAATCGAACTTGTGACCTTGTAGTCACTCAGGCTCTGATACCATGTAAAGAACCTTGGGATACACCACCCCAAAAGTGTAGTCACTCAGGCTCTGATACCATGTAAAGAACCTTGGGATACACTACCCCAAAAGCTAGCTCAAAGGGTGAGAGTGCCCAAGGCCTTATAAACTCCACATTAGTTGGCTCATACAACCAATGTGAGACTATATATCTCAACACGCCCCCTCACACGAGAGCCCTTGGGCTTGAAGTGTGGATGTTGCACAGGCCCAATTTTTGGTTTACCTTTTTGTGCTTTTTATTTTTAATTCCACTAGTGAGGGACGGAGAGAATCGAACTTGTGACCTTGTAGTCACTCAGGCTCTGATACCATGTAAAGAACCTTAGGATACACCGCCCCAAAAGTGTAGTCACTCAGGCTCTGATACCATGTAAAGAACCTTGGGATACACCACCCCAAAAGCTAGCTCAAAGGGTGGGAGTGCCCAAGACCTTATAAAGTCCACATTAGTTGGCTCATACAACCAATGTGGGACTATATATCTCAACACGCCCCCTCACACGAGAGCCCATTGGGCTTGAAGAGTGGATGATGCAACAGGCCCAGCCTACCTGTGCTAAGAAATTCCACAAGAGAAAGTGGGGGGCGACGAGACTCTGATACCATGTAAAGAACCTTGGGATACACCACCCCAAAAGCTAGCTCAAAGGGTGGGAGTGTCCAAGGCCTTATAAAGGTCACATTAGTTGCCCACACAATCAATGTGAAACTATATAACTCTACACTTTCTTTTTATTTATGTGAAGATTTTCTTATTCCGCGGTCATTTCTTTCTTTTGGTTAACACCGAATTTTTTAATTTAGATAATCTAATCTTTCACTTTCTTATATAAAGATATTTATATCTACGTGTTCTGCAATTAAGATTCTAGAGATCAAAGCTCACTACTCTTTATGTTTATTTTTTTTTTCTTAACTTCTATTACCTTTTATGCAGTTTTACTTATAAATTCTGATTGCAATATTTTACTAAATTGAGTTATTATATATTGTTGATATATCTGATTAGGGTAATTTCCAATTTCTTATTTTATTTTTAAGATCTGGTATAATTAATTCACAATGGTTAATTGCATAGCTATATGAATATACACACACACACTCTCTTCTCAACCTCCAAAAATGGAAGAAATGAACAACAGTTAAAACAAATGAAGACTAAACATTAGAAGAAAAGAATCAAACAAACTTAATAGACCAAAGAAAACGAAAAAAAAAACAAAAAAACAAAACGTTGACTCGTTGAGGAAAGATGAAATAGAAATAAATGCGTAGATTGATCATGTAA
Source organism: Gastrolobium bilobum (assembly GCF_033153095.1). NCBI lineage: Eukaryota > Viridiplantae > Streptophyta > Magnoliopsida > Fabales > Fabaceae > Gastrolobium > Gastrolobium bilobum. The sequence goes on along the minus strand of NW_026895577.1, from coordinate 46,007 downwards.
GATTGTGAAAAATCATTGAGCAAAGGAAATAACTTATTGCAACTCAAATCAACATATATGTGTAAGCTGATTTTGCTCTCTTACAACAGCACTATCTGTGGATATACCGAAAAGGAAAAGAATGAAACTTTACAAGCTATGGACAAATAACATAGTAATCATCTGGTAATGAAACTTTGCTGTCTTTGTAAGGACTGAGCTTATTATGGCATTTGGAAGGTCCAGATGGTGGCACTGGCCCTTTTGTTAATTGGCTTTCCAATGTTCTTTTGAAGTCCCTTATGCACTCACCTCTTGAAACCATTCCCAGGACCACCATAACTACTACAACGAAGAGAATCAAATTGCCTCTCCCAAAACACACCATTGTTGGCTGCTTTCTTTCACTTCTTCTACATAGGATTACAGCCAACTCTGTCAAATATCTAATTATATACGCAGTTAGTCAACAACGATAGAAGTGGGACATTGAATTTTTGTTCCATCTATGAAAAAGAAATGTTTTTTTTTTGCAGGTTTTCAACGCCCATGACGCGAGTTATACAACATCAAAAGTCTGCTTTCTGCAGTGGAATTATTTTCATTTGAACAACAGTTTGAAAACGTTGTTGTGAGTTGAATGTACTAATAGCAGCAGCCCATTTAGAAAAACATAGTGGCAACTGACAAAATGGGACTTTTGAAACTAATGTCTATCGAATTAGAATATATATATATATATATATATATATATATATATATATATATATATATATGGGAAAAGAGTTAAATCACACAACTTATATCTTTTCACTCTCACAAACAAATAGGTGGGAACCAAACTTTTTTTTTTTTTTTTTTTGTCAACTACTCTCCTCCTTTATCTATCTCCTTTTTTCTCTTAAAATCACACACACTTCTCTCTCTCTCTCTCTCTCTCTATATATATATATATATATATATATATATATATATATATATATATATATATATGTTATATTTACAAATTTTTTGATTATAAATTCCTACAAACTACACTAAGTATAACCGGTCATACTTCAATCAAGAGTGTATGTTGATCATACTTAGTGTAATTTGTAAAAAAATATTTGTAAACGGATCCTCATATATATATATATCAACTTATCCATGTATGGATTACCAAAAAAAAAAAATTATCCATGTATGATAATAAATTTAATATTTAATCTTAATCGTTAATTTTACTTGCATCTACACATATAAATGGATCCTGTATTATATAAGTGGAATTAATAATTAAGATTTGATATAACTTAATTATAAAATAATAATTCTTAATATATATATATATATATATATATATATATATATATATGATATTGAATTTAGCATTATACATGAGAAGAATAAATCTTTATCTTTTTTTTTCATGAGAGATATTTATGTCATCAAAATCAGATGTAATTAAATTTTATATTAACTCTATATATATATATATATATATATATATATATATATATATATAAATGTTATATTTACAAATTTTTTGTTTATAAATTCCTACAAACTACACTAAGTATAACCGGTCATACTTCAATCAAGAGTGTATGTTGGTCATACTTAGTGTAATTTGTAAAAAAATATTTGTAAACGGATCCTCATATATATATCAACTTATCCATGTATGGATTACCAAAAAAAATAAAATTATCCATGTATGATAATAAATTTAATATTTAATCTTAATTGTTAATTTTACTTGCATCTACACATATAAATTGATCCTGTATTATATAAGTGGAATTAATAATTAAGATATGATATAACTTAATTATAAAATAATAATTCTTAATATATATATATATATATATATATACATGATATTGAATTTAGCATTATACATGAGAAGAATAAATCTTTATCTTTTTTTTTCATGAGAGATATTTATGTCATCAAAATCAGATGTAATTATATTTTATATCAATTCTATATACCAAATAATTAAATGAATTGAAGAGGCATTATTTCTAAAACTATTAAATTGTAGAATACTTTAATATATTCCAGTACATTCTATTCTATTTCTATAAATCATCATTTCTTCAACCAAGCATGGCATATATGTGAACAAGATAACTATAATTTGGGGACAACACGACTCTTACTGTAAATTTATAAACTCTAAGTAGATGTTTCCATTTTTTTTTTTTTTTTTATAAGATTTAATTTAAAAAAGAGTAGACCATTTCAAAGTGATCATTTCTTATTTCCTTTTACATTGGAGGCAGAGTATTCGTTATTTTTTGCCAGGAGGTATCTTCATTCAAGGCACCATGCCCTCGGGGTACGGCCTGTTTGGGCTAGCCCCTCATTGTAAAAGTGGGTGCACTAAGCTTCGCAACCGGAGAAAGGACGAGACTAATCCCCCAACCGAAACTGCGCTTGAGTAGACCATTTCAAAGTGATCATTTCTTATTTCCTTTTACATTGGAGGCAGAGTATACCGAAACTGCGCTTGAGTAGACCATTTCAAAGTGATCATTTCTTATTTCCTTTTACATTGGAGGCAGAGTATTCGTTATTTTTTGCCAGGAGGTATCTTCATTCAAGGCACCATGCCCTCGGGGTACGGCCTGTTTGGGCTAGCCCTTCATTGTAAAAGTAGGTGCACTAAGCTTCGCAACCGGAGAAAGGACGAGACTAATCCCCCAACCGAAACTGCGCTTGAGGTAGGGTTTGATCTCTGCACCAAGCAATCTCTTGGGAACTCAGCTGCCAACTGAGCTACCCTTGGGAGTTAGAGTATTCGTTATTATGTACATATGATGTGTGAAAGACGAGATAGTTCGAAACGGCGAATGTCAAATTGTCAAGTCGCTATTTCTCACTTTCAATTTCAACGCTTCATTGTTAATTTGGGAAATGGCACAAGTCTTATTTGTTTTATTATTTAAGTATTATTTCAATACACTATACAGCAAGATTTTATTGTAAAATAATAAAATCTACTCTCGTTACACTTACGCGCATATTATGTTATATTTGTGTAATTTTATTATTTAATTGTAATTAGTTTTACCTTATGTTTTTATTCAACTTCATTTTAATTTTTCTACATATATACCACAATTAAATAAAGTAATGTGTTACATATTTACCAAAAAAAAAAAAAAAAGTAATGTGTTACATGCATAAAGATTGACAGAAGAGAGGTGTGCCAGACTGCCAGAAAGCACCGATGGTTTGACACCGATAACAATTGACGAAATGTTTGGAGTCTGGATTTGCTGAGTGAGAGACGCATTGGTGCGAGAGACAACTACCCATTTGTCAAGTCGAGATAATAATTTTTAGGATCTGTTGTCAGCAAAAGCGGATCATTTTTGTCACGTAACGCTGAAGGTGTCTGCTATTAGAAAAAACGTGGAATATCTAGGAACCTTTCGATAGGAGCAACAGGTCCTTTGCTCAATATTTTTTTTTTTTTTTTAAATAACTATCTCTCATTTTTTATTTTTTTTAAATATTTCAATCAAACATTATTTCGCGATCAATTTAATTTGGAGTGACATTGAGAAACAAGAGACGGAGAAACATAGAATAAATTTGTATATTAAATTAATTCAGGAGAGTACAATATATAAAGAAATACTTAGTCCAGACCTAACCTAAATCCTAATGAAATAAGGAAATAGATCTTTACAAATAATAAAGATATTCTTTCCAATACTCTCCCTCAAGCTGGAGTGTATAGATTATAAGCAACAAGCTTAAATAAGAAAGATTAAAAAACACAACATCAGGTATTCAAAAAAAAATGGTATTAAAAAAAGAAGAAACACAACATCAAAATAAACGAGTGCGGGTTGTAACAACTCTACAATTCAACCCTAAAGAAAAATAACAAACATAATAAATTAAAAAAAATATTTTTTATATCTCGAATACTCCCCCCTCAAGATGGAGGGACACTTCATCTTGGGAAGAAAGAAAATAAAACGAAGCTTTATGGAATATAAGTCGCAGAAATCGATAACAAATCAACTGGAATGACCATCAGTTTGAAGAGCTGGTAAAGAGACGGTGCTAGAATGGACATCACCAAAGAAAGAAAAAGACATCATCCAAGGAAGGGATGGAAAAAGACAATGTTGCAATTGGAATACAAGCCGACGGAGCCAGTGTAACTGGAATATTCCGCGGACTAGGCAACAACGGAGATAAATGCTGCAACTGGAATACAAGCCGCAGAAGTCAGTGTAATTGGAATAATCTGTGGACTAAGCAACAATGGAGATTAATGCTCTCCCTGAATGAGAGGCCAAAATAAAGCCAAACAATGACAAAAATAAATCAAATACAACCCAAATCAGACTTGAATACCACCACAAACATATGTGGGAATAAAATAAATTTGGCCAAATACAAGTCATAAAAGAAAATCAGAATAAAAACAATAAATCACCAAAGAAGAAGAAAACGCAGCTGAAAGAAACAAGATTCAGCCGGAGAAGAAAAGATGATGCGGCCGGAGGAAAGAAACGCGACTTGAATGACGGTGAGCGCACGGGGAAGACGATCCGAACGGTGGTGGTTGGCGGCCGAAAAGTCGTTGGACAAAATTCTGGCAGTGGACTGTGGCCGTGACTGGATGAATAAGGACGGAGAGAACGACTGCTGAGCATAGGCAGAGATAGTTCTGGCCGATGCTAGTTGTTTATGGTGGTTGGGTCTTCGATGGAAGACAAGAATGAGAAGAAGAAATTAAGAGAACCAGAGAGAGAAAGAGAGAAGGGGAATTGATGGGAAAGCCAATCCGTCACGGAAGGTGATATATCTCTCTACTACCATATTAAAATTATGAAAAAGAGTAAGGAAAGACATATAAGGATTCCTCTCATTAGGCTCTAGATACCATGTAAAATAATAAGAGACGAAAGGAATATTGAAATAAATCTGTATATTCTTGAATTGATTCACGATAGTACAATATATAAAGAAATACTAATGGACTTAGCCCAGACCTAACCTAAATCCTAATGAAATAAGGAAATAAATCTTTACAAATAATAAAGATAGAGGAATGATCTGTTTACAAATTTTTTTGACAAATTATACTATCTTCTCTCGGGAGAACATAGTGAAACTAGTGTTCTCCCGGAAGAAGATAGTGTAGTTTGTAAACAAAAAAGTTTGTAAATATAACCTGCCCCGTAAAGATATCCTAAAGATGTTTCATATGAATTATTTTTTATTAGATTATTTATTGTGTTATCAAACACAATTCTCATTCTCGGAATAAAAATATAACATATTATCAAACACATTTTTTTTCCTCAGAAATTGTTCTAACGCACAGAAATAGAAAATAATTATTTCTTTTCAAAAATAGTACAATTAACAGAATGGTTGTCATGCACACTCAAAATGAACAGGAATAACAACTGTGGAGGTAGAATTAACCAAAACACGTCTGGTAAATCTCAATGCCAAGTCTGTGGAAAATACGACAATATAGCATGTCAGTGTTATCACAGGTTCACTCAAACATATCCAAATCCATTTAATCAATCCAATGGTACTGCACCTCCTTCTTCCTCAACAAGGCTTCAAGCCAATAGATTATCTCTTGGTATTTGATCTAACCTGGTACCCTGATTCAGGAGCCTCAAATCATTTCACACCAGATGCATCCAACCTATTGAGAAGGCAAACCACAAAGGGCAAGACTCAATCCAAAGAGGTAATGGTACTGGTATGAAAATAAAGCATATAGGTCAATATTGTCTTCATTCCTCAGCTAATTCTCTGAATTTTACCTTATCCAATTTTTTACATGTTCCTGGTTTGTCAAAGTGTATCTCAATTTGCTAAAAAACACAATGCATTCTTTGAATTCCACTATAATATGTGTTTTGTTAAATCTCAGGCTACCAAGGAGATTCTTCTCCAAAGCAAGTTTAAGAATAGGCTATATGCTTTAGAAGGAGTCCAAATTCCTAAACTTCATTATGCTCTCAATGTACAGACACATTTGAGCTCAGCAAATACTTCCACTACTCATTGTAATTCCATTTTAGATATCTGACATGCTAGACTAGGTCATGCTTCCATGAAAATTGTAGAGTCTATCCTTGATTATTGTAAGATACCATACCTTTCAAGAATAAAACTAAGTTCTTTGTTCAACTTGTTGTACGGGAAAAATGCACCAACTTCCCTTTAGTCCTCCCACCATAGTTTACAAAAGGTCATTTGAGCGAATTTTTTATGAAATTTGGGGACCAACCTTGTTGATAGTACATATGGTTCATACTATTATATCTGCATTATTGGTGCTTTTAACATATACACATGGATTTATCCATTGAAAAACATGTCACAAGTCTTATCTGTCTTCTTTCAATTTAAGGCTATGGTTGAATTACAACTTGATACTAAAATAAAGAGCCTACAAACTGACAATGCAAAGTAATAGCTACGTCTCACTTCCTTTTTACAAAATTATAGCATTGTCCATAGACTATCATGTCCTTATATTCATCAGCAAAATGGAACCTCAGAATGCAAACATAAACACATTGTAGAGACAGGTCTAGCTCTAATGGCAAGATCCTTCTTTACCATTAACCAATTCCCCTATCCCTATCTCAATAACAAGTCTCCCTTTGAAACTTTTCCACAAGTCACCAAACTATTCATTTATCAAAATTTTCGGATGTGCTTCCTTATCTTCGACCTTACAATTCTCATAAGCTTGATTAGAGGTCCATTCAATGTACCTTTTTAGGCTACTGCACTTCTCATAAAAGGCTACAAATTCCTTACACCTTCTGGTCATGTCATAATATCTAGTCATGTTTTGTTTATCAATTTCCTTCAAAACTACAACCTCAACTTAAACATATACTTCACCTCCCCTGCCAGTTACTTTTACCCCAGTTATTTTTCTAGTTCCATGTTGTCTGGTTCCTTATTCTTCGAACTCAACTTCACATATTTTGAGTAACTCTAATGCAATAATTTCTACCAATATCACTAATGACATATTACCTACTACTCTACTTGTTGAGTCTTCTTCTTGCAAGATTGTTGAATCATTGGGTACTACACCTCCTAGTCATCCTATGATCACAAGAGCTAAAGCTGGCATTTTCAAACTAAAAGTCTTCACTGTTTCTCTTGAACCAATCTCTGTTGTCAAAGCCTTATAGCAACCACACTGGCTTTCAGCTATGAAAGATGAATATCATTGAATGCAATCAACCACATATTCTCTTTTCTCAGCATAGAGTAACTTTCTCTTATACTTTCGTCTTTCTCTTTCACCTTTTCCTTTTCTGAATGTTTATGAGAAAACTTCACAAATTTATGAAATAGAATTCAAAATAAAAATGACATTTCATTATTTTTACAATAAATATTCTATCATTACAATATGGAATATATAATTTTATGATTAGTAATAAGAAATTCTACTTTGAATTGCAAGAATGGACTTACAGGTAAATTAGTAAGAAAAAAAAGATTAAATAGCAAAATCTAGCCGTGATTGATCTTTTTACTGGTATAAATTTTTTCTAATGATTTAGAAATTAGAACTCTCCTGATTGACGAGCTGACCGTGAGATTTATGTAAAGGTTTATTAATGTAAAGATATTATAGAAGTTTATAGAGATAAGATATTGTGTCTAGCTTTTTTTCAGCTTATTTTATTTACTTATTTCCAATATCATTGTATAAAAATTTAAACTATCTAATCTAATGGTGTCAAAAAAAAAGTAGAGTAGGTATGAAAAAAGATAGGCATGTTAGGAGTGAAACTGGGCCGAGGCGGCCTACAGGGGCCTATGGTTCGGCCTACGTCAGGACAGACCTGACCTAGTATATTTCGTAAAATAAGCCAGATAAAAAGGTCATAGGCCCACTTTCGTAAGGCATGGCCTATAAGTCTACAGGCTAGCCTATATTGTACTCTTTATTTTGGATAAAATAAAATAGAATGCCCTGAAGAAAAAACAAAAGATATAAATTTAATCAATTGCAATTATTTGTAACTTAATTATATTTGATTATTTTAATAGAAATCTGACTTTATTTCTTATTTAGGAGGAACCAATATCTCAGCATGTTAGATTGTGTATATGAATATATTAAAAGATTTTTGGGAGAGGTTATACTTACTACAAACATCATGGTGTGTTTGTTGGATTCATGTAATTATTTTAATTTACATAGTATGGATTTGTTTGTTGGATCTGATGAAATATGTGTCATAGTTTGAGCATTTTGCTTTTGAAAGTGACTTATATACAGATTGTATGAGTTTTGTTATAATTCATGATTATGATTGGACATTGAAATTATGATTTTTGGTTTAGCAGCAGAATTTGAGTATTTTGTAAAGAGTATTCAGAATTCTGTTTGGAAGTTAAAAATTAACAAGGTAATGAGCTAGGCCAGGCCATTTGTTTTTTTATAAACGGGTCAAGCCAGGCTAACAGTTAGACTCGTACTAGGCTTGGGTCAGGCTAAATTGAAATTTTTTGGTGTAGACTTGGGCTTTTCGGGGCAAAGTTTGGCCCAACCCAACCCACTTTCACCCCTAGGCATGATATCCTATCCTATTTTAAAAAGCATTAAAATTAGGAACTTGATATATGATATTATGCATACCTTTTTTTTATGCCTACTTTACCTATTCTATTATATCTGTTTTAAAATTTAAAACTTTAATTACAAAATATCTTTTAATTAATAATTGAAATTTTGTGAATAGTCTACAATTTTGACACTTTTTTACTTTTTCGGATTTATATTTAGGGGTGTAGTGGATTAGGATTTTAAAAGACTTTTTCAAGATAAAGATCTTATAAATTTTAAAAGACATTTTAGAATTGGTAGGACTTTAAAGACTTTTTTAAAAACATTTTTTACAATCAAGATTTCATAAGATTGGATTTTAAAGGATTTTAATAGAATTTATAATATTTGAAAGAACAATGTGGATTTATAAGATTTTAAAAAAAGCATATAAATTTGTAATAAACATTCAAAATTATAAGAGTCAATAAAAAAATAACAAAGAGTTTACTAAAAAAAAAACAAAGAAATGCAATGATATTAACAAAAAAGAGAGTAAAACCTAATATAACTTTCTTAATCAGTACAACATAATATAATTTCTAACAAATATTCAAAATTACTAAGAGAAACAACTCTCCACATATCTGAAGTTTTATTAGTATTTACGTATTAGCATTTTCTCATTTATGCTCTTGGGTTTCACCAATGGGTTGAAAATCATCTTCTTCATTTGGTATTAGAGCTATGCATATATGATCATAAGACAAATTTTTTATTAATTTATTCAAATAATTCTAAATTTGCATATAGAACCAAAAATTCATGATAAAATTTCGTTTGGAACATTTTCCAATTGATCTTGGAAACCTTGGGATTTTTGTTCTGCGTGATGAGAGTTTTCTAACCATATATCATATGCATGTTTTTATTGAGTATTCTAAGAAAATCTCGAATCTGAATTTCTGGCTTTACTTGAAAGTTTAGAAAATTTCTCAAATTATTTTTTATCGATACATTGAAACCTTAAATTGTTTTACGACTTTTGAAAATTAAGTTTTTAGTTATCTATTGACACAAAAATTGTTTGAAATCATTTCCTATAGTAAAGGAATTTAGTTTATGAATGTATTGTTACGGAATATAGGATTGATATATTATGAAAGTTTCAATCTTTTTTAAATTAATATTATAAAAAGAAAATTGGTTTGAGGGTTTTAGTTTCTCTGTTGTTTTCCAACTGTTTTATATTATTTTTAATACAAAAATCACATATTTTTGTGTCAACAAAAATAGTGACTCATAGCTTGAAAAAATATTTTTTAATTATCTAAAAGCTCTCAAAAATCACTTAAAATCTGGTGTTTTTGAGATTGATTATATTAGAATCTTGTTGGTTTGTTGTTTCTGAGTTGTTTTGTAATGAAAATCGCTAAACAATTTGCTCTTTTTGAGCTTTGACGAAGCTCCGATTAGGGGTGTTCATCAACCGATCCAAACCGATTCAAACTGCGGTGATCGAACCGAAAAATCGATAACCGAATAAACCGAAAATCGAAAAATCAAAAATAAAAAAAAAGACCGCAAATTTTAATTGGATTGGATCGGTTTTTGGATGGGTTGATGAAAACCGATCCAATTCAAACTGATCCAATCCAATATATTAATTCCCCTCTACCTACTTGGGTCTTTCCCTAATCATAGCCTAAAAATTTCTAAACTTAAGACCCATTAACCCATCATCTAAACCCAAGAAAAAATCTAATCACATATCATCAACAAAATTTTATCTATGTAGAACTTTATATCTCTTTGCAAAAAAAAAACTATATTATAGTTTACTAATGCTTTTTTATTTCAATTTTTTTTACAAAGCCAATATATACGAAAGATGTTATTTGCACAATAATCATAAAATAAATTTTAGGATTTTCAAAAAACCAAAAACCGATCCAATCTAATTAAAAATTGGATTAAATCGGATCGGATTTGGAAAAAAATCCAAACCGAAGGGATTGGATTGGATGATTTTTGCTTCCAAAATCGATCCAATCTAGACCGCAAACACCCCTAGCTCCAATAGCAGAATCAGATTTCTAGCTGGTCAATCTGGTAAATGAAGAAGAAGACATTGCAGTAGAGAAATTTCAAGAAATCCTAGGAATTATGGTGAGATTGTAAGAGAGATATTATATTTATATTTCTCACTAAAAAGTTTCATGAAATTCACACCAATAAAAAATCTATTAAAATCGTTAGATTTTTGAATACCACAATATTATGTTTCCTTTGTTTAAAATCCTGATTTAATACCAAAAGATTTAGACGTACTCTAAAATAATCTTTTAAAATCTAATCGAATATTTTTCAATCCATTAAAATTCTAATTGAATACGAATGAATTTTTTTTCTAAATATAATTCATTAAAATCTCTGTCAAATCCCAATCCAATACCCCCTTAATCATTAGCAAATATTTAACTGTATATTTAATTTAATCTAATTGAAGTATAAATATAAATAAAATACAAATTATTATGAGTTGAGATTGAGAGTAGCTGAGTCACCCCAAGTCCCCAACTGTCCCCAAGTTAGTGAACTTTTTCAGAATCGGAATCCAATTCCAACTTGCTTGCATTGTTTATCATCTTCAACCTTGAAGCCATCGAATTAGGACGCACAAATTCTGAAATTGAAGAGAAAAAGAGTCTCAAACTGTGTTTGATTATGGCTATGATCACCACGCAAAGGTGCTTGCCACAAGCTTTTTTCCACATCACAGAGCGAACCACAAGGTTTAGTTTTGGTCTTTATTCTTTTTTCTTATCCCAAGTTAAAGTTGCGTTTGAAAAAGGAAGGGTTTTTTGTATTTCATGAATACCAACCATACCATAAATATATCTGCTATATTTCATTTGGGGAATTTTCCTATGCTATGTTTGTAGCAAATACGCCTCTCTCCAAAATCTTCTGACAAATTATGTAACTTTATTAATTTCTTGCAGTCTCTCATCATTTAAACTCCAAGGGCAATCAAAATTCAGGTAAAATCCTTCAACTGGTTCAAATTTGCTGTAACTATTATAAATGTTACTTGTTTTGTGTATCCAATTGTGACTTTTTACTCCTTTTTTTATGTGAATTGGGATGATTTGCATCTAGGTAGCTAATTTGTTTCTATGCTATACGGTATTGGTAATCAAATTCTCATCCTTGACGAACAAGAACTTTGTAGTAGTTATTGTAATTCTGATATAGGGTACAAGCAAAAAAAAATGGTAAACAAGTGCTGTTTTCAAATAAAAATTAAAAGCGTTTTTCTTGCTGGTATTATTTGGTGATACTTGTGGAAAATGCTTAACAATACTTCTTTTGCTTGTTTGTGAATTGCAACTTATATGCATGATTAAGCATAGATTAATTGTGGTGTTTTGTTTCGTATTGTTGGCTTGAGAAAAGCTGACAACTATCATAGCAATTCATGTTTGAAACTTTGAATCCTGGCAGTATGAACTAATGAGTTACATATGTAATTGATTAAATGCATAGAAACCCACGAAACAGTCTATTTGTTGTTCATAGAGTATAAAACTAGATGGTAATATTTACACATGTAAGTAGATAGATGTCATGTATTTTCTAATTGTTTTTTTTTAAATTGTGTACAACTGCAGGAGGGTTATTAAAATGTCTGCAACTGAACTCACAAACTCTAGGATATCATACGAGTCCTTTGCAATACAGCCTCCTCTGCACCCAACTTATGATTTGAAGGGCATTATCAAGTTAGCCCTTGCAGAAGATGCCGGGGATCGTGGTTTGTGCTTGACCTTTCTTCTGCGAGTTTCTTACATACATGGCATTGTTTTTATTTTATCCATCATTATCAAGTTCTTGCATTAGCTGTCTTGTTTCTTCCTGATTTTTAATTTTATTATTATATATGTACATTTGAGTTGCTATCTACTTTGTTTATTATAAACAAACGTAAGTTTTTCTAGGATCTTGGGCTTCTGTGAAAAAATAATACTGATACATACTCTGTTATTTGGCAGTATAATACATACATGGCATTTAGTAGCAAAATTGATTCAATTGTAGGTGATGTAACGTGCTTGGCCACCATTCCATTTGACATGGAAGTGGAAGCTTATTTTTTGGCGAAGGAGGATGGCATCATTGCTGGAATCGCACTTGCAGAGATGATATTTGATGAGGTTGATCCTTCTTTGAAGGTATGAAAGCAATGAGCTCGTTTCCTATCATTATATCTGTGGTTAGTACTTGGCTGAATCATTGTAGTATTACTTTCAAATATCAGGTGAAGTGGTCTAAAAATGATGGAGATTTTATTCATAAAGGGCTACAGTTTGGAAAAGTACATGGTAAGATAGTTATTAGGAAAACATAATTACAAAAGCAAGGGGGGAAAAGGCACATCATTAATTTGTAAGTAATATCATGAAAGGCTTCTATTGATCCTTAGTAATACATGTGCAGGACGGGCGCATAACATTATTGTAGCTGAAAGGGTAGTGCTAAACTTTATGCAGAGGATGAGTGGCATTGCAACTTTAACTAAGGTATTTTGTTTTCTTAAATCTTTTTCTTTGTTAAATTTTCTCTAATATGCTTACATCTGCCTAAAAGATTGCCATGAAATCTTAGTAAACTTAGTTAGCTGACATTATATGCCATCTTTAAAAGTTCCTATTAGGCTATTGAAATATTTTATATCAATTATTAGCAATTTGGGGAGTAATGGATTGACATTAGAAAATGACTGAATTGGTTTGATTTCACAAGATGAATCACTAGGATTTGTAGCTCTTCTGTAAACTATAGAGCATAGTTGTTGATATCATGCTATAGCAACTGCTATATTGATAAGAAACAAACTACAGAATCAGTAAAAATTAACAGAACACAAGATTTTGGCCTGAAAACCCAGATTTTCTGATATATGTATTAACAGTAAAACAATTACAACTGATGGAAATTGATCTACTGCTAAAGGGAAATTACAGGAATCCAAACGACATGAAAGAAAGAATAAAATGATAGGAGGAACTTAAAAGTGAGCGCAGCAATTTGAGAGGCCTCACACTCTCCCAAGAGTCCCAATTCCAAAAGATATCTCTGATACCCTCACAACCTTCACATTTCCATCTTATACTCAACCTAATCTACTAGAATATTCTATTCTACCTCCAAAAGTTAGTTATGCCACCTCATTGGTAGAACATAATCCCCTACTATCCACCTTACATACACCTTCATGAGTATATTCCTATCATATAGTCTTTAATGGCTTGTCATGGGTTCTTGCACTATACTACATGTATAGCGTGGCAATTTCGATATGGTGCTTGTGATAGCACTGCTATGGCTTGTAGCTTAACTTGCACTAGCCCATGTCTTTTAAGACTTGGATGTGAGGATTATGTCAGAGGTTTGATCATCCATTGGGTCATCTATCACCCTCCTCTACCCAGCCTCACACCTTTCTTCCCACACTCCTTGCCATGTTGGCAAGGTTTATACATCCTTTCAATCCCAAATTCCTCTTCTTCCCCTTACTCATATTGTCCTCAAGGTTGTAGTCATATGAGGCCTAACAATTTTCACAAATTGTTGATGATAATCTGATGGCACATGTGTTCATCTACTGTTTTTCTTTTAATGACAGAAAGATAAAAAAACAATCAGAAGAATAATACTATTTTTCTGAATAACCTCTGTACTACTTTTATTCAATTTCAAAAGGACTCATACGGATTACAATGTCCTAATTACAGAAACGAAATACAGACTCCAATCTCTCACACTAGTGACAGGGAAATACTTTGACACAAAATAAATGCTCAGGTTTATCACACTGAGACACTAATTAAAAAAATAAACTGACTCCATGACGATAATGCTATACTCCCAGTTCCTCCTACAAGCAACCACCAGCCTGTAGAATTCCCCAATCCTTTACCCTTGATTAATTTGGAAATCCTTCACACTCCTCTCTGTTCCACGCTCCTCCAATATAACAACTTTTGGTCACACCCTCACACATCTCCATTTCCTCTTCTCCATTCTGCACTTGCCACCTGTCCCTCCTTTGCATAACTAACTCTCTTCCTTTATTCTCACGTGGGGCCAGCTCTATACATATTTCTACATTACTGCCTTGGCTTGATCCAGCCTTCTCCACTTGAGCTATTGGGCTTGTTGCTTCCTTGCAACCTTGTTGAACCACCATTCGATCCATAATATGTTGGGCTGAATGTCTTCTATCCCTCTTCCTTTTGTAGCTCCTTGGAAATGGCTCCAGTGGTCCATCATAATCTGGCTTCTTAAATCTATTTTTATAGACCCATAATCACAAGGGTGTACATAAAGAGATGGAAACATGCTACAGGGAATCATGGACATGCTGACGTGGACATTATGTGAGAATTGGTTAGGATATTCTGTTATATATAGGGTGTATGAGTCACATCATGGGAGGGAAGGTATAGGGTGTAATTGGGCAGCCAATGGCTGAACTGCTGAAGGGGAGAGATTTGGCCTCTCTAATTGTCAGAATACTGGTGTAATTTTGTTCCTCATATCAATACAAGCCTCATTCTGTTTTGTTTGTTCTCTGCTGTTCCTGCTGTTCCTTGGTCTTTTTTTTTCTTTCATTGTCTCTGATACCTATTATAAACATAATAAACAAAATATGGTCACAAATATGAAAAATTAGTTGACTTATATTATGCCTTCGATTGGATGTAAAAGATGGTAATGTCTTACAACTCTCTAGGCCTAGTGACTAGTGAAGTTATCAGTTTTTATCTTATAATTCTCGACTCCATTACAAATTTCATGTATTAACACAGGCAATGGCAACTGCTGCACACCCTGCCTATATTTTGGAGACTAGAAAAACTGCTCCAGGATTACGTTTATTGGATAAATGGGCGGTCTGGACTTTGGATCACTTCCTTGCTTTTGTTGATAACCATTTATATTTTTACACATAAAGTTTACTCAATAAACTAGTCTCCATCTGTTTCTATAGGTATTAATTGGTGGAGGCCGGAATCATAGAATGGGTTTGTTTGATATGGTGATGATAAAAGATAATCATATATCAACAGCTGGAGGTGTTACAAATGCCCTCAGAGCTGTCGACCTGTATCTAGAGCAAAAACACCTTCATATGGAGGTTGAGGTGATGTACTCTTTCATGATTTTATACATTTCTTTTCCCTTTCATTTTGAAGTCTTATTGGTCTTTTCTCGACTTTGAAAGTTCATGAAAACTGTGATGCCTGCCAAGTACCAACTGACTTGTTAGCAGTTACTGTGAGTTTTAAATTTTTGTAAAAGGTTTCTTGTTCACCTTGCAATCGCAATATGATAATTATTTGTTTAATAAATGATTTGTTAAAGCAATATCACAATTTATAAAATCGTGTTACTTGTTTGCATGTTTGTATAAGCACTGGTGTTATCTATGCATATCAACATTGTTTTGGCTTCCATCGTGTAGTACTCGGCATAAAGTCAAATGTATATGTCTATTTGAGCGTTCATTATCTGACTGTGCATGCCTGTAAAGGACCAATTCTGGCTGCAGCTATGATGTTTTAAGGTAGTTGTGTTTTTCCCAGGTTGAGACCAGGACTCTTGACGAAGTGAAAGAAGTATTACATTATGCATCCCAAACAAAGACTTCTTTGACCCGGATAATGTTGGATAATATGGTTGTACCTCTACCAAATGGGGATGTGGACATATCTATGCTGAAAGAAGCTGTGCAGTTGGTCAATGGGAGATTTGATACCGAGGTATTCATGACTAAATTTGCTTAGTTTTATCTGTGTCATTATTTGGATTTTTTCTTGACTAAATGCCTCAGAATATTTTGCTATTGATTTTCATATTTTTTTTTTAAATTTATTTATTATATCATTTTCTGGTTTCTGTAAATTTGTTGAGAAACTAGCATTTCTGTTTAGATGTCAAACTTTTAAAGAGGTGGATGGAAAATCGTTGAGCAATATGTAGTGCTAACTTCAAAATTATGGGTTTACACTCCAATGTTGGCCCTTATGTCTTGAGGTCATATTTTTATGCAGTGGCTATTTTTTCACTGAAAATTATGCATGCAGTGAAAGATAGTACTGTAATGGTTTTGGTTGTCATCAGTTTGGTACTCGTGGAGTTTATTATCTTCCTTGCTAATGCACATTCCCTTTTCCCTTTGGACTCTTTAGCTTTTCTTACATTATTGTGATCATTGTTAATTAGGGCCATTGGGTAATTTCAGATATTGTGTGGATATCTTGGAATTGGTTGAGGTTGACGTCAGTAAATAATTTCGCCTTCATGTTCTTAACTAATTTCTAGTGTCATTTTTGTGATGCCAGGCATCAGGCAATGTTACTCTAGACACCGTACATAAAATCGGGCAAAGTGGAGTAACCTACATTTCAAGGTAAACTTTTAGTTCCAACAGCACTTCATAATCTCTACTTCTAGTATCATAATACATTCTCCTTCCATTTCTCCGTGTTGTATAATTCATATATTACGTGAAAATTGTTTTTATCCTTGTAAAAATAAGCTGATATTGATGCATCCAAGATATGAAATTACCTCATTTAGAGAGATGCTTTTTTTGGTACTCATTTCAAAGTAGTGATGTTTCACAACAAAACGTTCACAATTTTTGTATCTGGAATAGGAGCTAGTATAGAACTGTGATTCTCTTATTCTAATGGATTTATTGTTCACGTATTCTTTATTTTATGGGAGTATGCTCAATCATTCCCGAAGTTACCTACCGGGTAGATGTAAGACTGCATCATTTACGGTTGAAAAAGTCGTTGTGTTAAGATGAATTGTTTAAGGGTTTATAACTTGAGGAATGTTAGCAATACACTTGGCACTTTCTTTTTCTAAGGCATCTTCCCCTGAAAACAAACGGATCTCAAGCTTTCTCCATATATCCTCCCCTGTTTCTAATCTTGCTCGTAATCCTGGCCGGTTTAAGGGTTCATAACTCGATGAATGTTAGCAATACCCTTTCCTCTCCCTTTTTTCTTTGTATCTTATTTCTTCTGATATACACCTTGATTGGGGGAATGCTACTAACACATGGTTGCTAGCTACTATCTATATGTAGGATAACCATAGGATCTTGTCCACCTATAATATATATATATATATGAAAAAATATTGTTACAGTCACTTTAAATAAGTTTATCTACAGCTACCTTTTTATAAATATGTTCTCCCGGGAAAACATATTTATAACACTAAAGTTACTTTTTTTTTCTCTCTTCTCATTTACTTTTCAAAACATGTCTGCTGACGTGGAAAGAGAGAAAAAAGAAACTTTAGTGTTATAACTATATTCTTCCGGGAGAACATAGTTATAAAAGATAGCTGTAGATAAGCTTATCTAAAGTGGCTGTAGAAATGTTTACCCCATATGTGTATATATATATATATATATATATATATATATATGTGTGTGTGTAAATATCAACAGGTGTTAGAAGTCTTAATAGGTCCTAGAGTTTAAACTATTATGATTAGTCTAGTGGTGAGGGATTTAGGTAGTTTGTATTTGGTTATGTGTTTCATTTCTACCATTGTATCCAAAAAAACAGGTCCTAGAGTTTGAGCCTCTCTACTCTTATCAGAAATTGCGACTCTCAAGAATTAAACTGAGTATCCTTTGGACAAATCAAATCATGAGGTTTAGCTAGAATGCCACTTGACCAACAACTCTTGGATACCTATAATTAATTTAGTTATAAATAGTACACGGAATATAACTCTAAAACGATGTTTGCAAATGCGTCTACAATCTACTGCTTCATATGTATGAATCCATTTTGTCTATTTTTTTTTTTCCTTTTTTAATTTTAAAATGATGGTTACAATGGTTTAGAAACCCGCATACAGACTACTATTTCTTGAAAATACTAATCCATTAACTTGGCTTTTCTGCAGTGGTTCGCTGACTCATTCTGTGAAAGCACTTGACATCTCCCTCAAAATTGACACCGAATTGGCACTCAAAGTTGGAAGGCGCACAGGACGAGCTTGATAAGATATTCTCTTATATTCTTTCTTGCTGGTCATCACTATGCTGCATGTAGGGGTGATAAATGAATCATGGGCCTTTGGCTTGGCTCGTGAAAGCCTAAGCTTATATGTTTAAAATGGTTGTTGGAATCAGGTTTGAACTTGTATAAAAGTTCGTTTAATAAAAAAGCCTCAGACTTCAATTCAAAAGTTTAGCTTTAGAGCCCTTCAGGCTGGCCTAGTATTAATTTTTATTTTATATTTTTTATACTTGCAATAGCTCTCTTTCTCTCTCCTCAATCATTTTCACTCCATTTTATTAGTTAAACAGACTTTTGAATGATTTTTTTTTTCTATATTATGCTATTTGGATATATATTGAATTTATAAAATTACTAGTGTTGTTGATTGTAAATTTTGTTTGGATAAATTTTTGTTGTCTTATTTTTTTCTATTTAGGCTAACAGCCTAAATAAGGCTTTTATTTTTTGTAAATAAGTTAGGTCATGTCGATAATTATATTCGTAACAGGTAACAAACTTGATCATGTTGACATATTTAAACACAGATTTAATTTTTTAAGATCAAAACTCGGCTCGACTCGACCCGTTAGGTGCATACATATATTTATTCAGCTTATTCATGAAGTAACAAAATGCAACTCAAATCAAAGATATAAAAACATTTCATAACATTTACTAAGATAGCTTGAAAATTTGAGATGAACTACTTTTGACCATCAATTTACTATATGATGGCTAGAAAGAGTAAGCTATTTTCTAAGAGATTAAACAGTAGTTTGGGAGGTTAGAACAATAATAAATGCCTTGGGAGTTGGATTGGTCGTTCAACCCGTAAAGATGTAAGTTTAAGCTTTTGAGGATTATGCCGGCATACATATATTAAGTGTATAAATAAAACAAAAAAAATATTAAAATATATTTGTAACATAAATAAATTTACTTATCTCATAAATAAGTATTAAGCTGAAAGTATTGTACTAATACTAATATGATATTTTGACTTACACTAATCCAACGCTATGTAAAAAAAAAGGGTAAACAATTTCATCTTATACTAATCTTACACCAAAAAAGTAAAAGAAGAAGAGGGGAATGTTATCGTCATATATAAAAGTTAAGCTTTCAATTGCATTACAAGTTCTTATACGTATCTCACTGTACAAACAAAAAGGAAAACGATTGAGTTTTGGTTGTATACTCATAATTAAATTGAATATTTTCTGTTGTAAAAATTCATGTTGAAAACATATTTTGAAAAATGAAAAGGATCAATTTAACCTCGTGAGTCGTGACTTGGTCACATCACATGGATTGGCTGTTTTTAGTTTTTTACTATAGTTTTGAGAATTAAGATAATAAGTAGGAAGGGTTTTATAATAGTTATGTTGTAGGAAAAGTGATTCTGTTATGTTATAGAGATTCGTTTTGCGTGCCAAAGTTTTTTTTTTTGCTGCCGGCTCCAATAAATATTGTGTGTGTAGAAAAATTTTTGTGATCATGTTAAATGATAGATGATAAACCCAAGAAGGAATGATGAGTTTCTTTTCTTTCTTTTTTTTTAAAAAAGTTGTTTTTTTTTTTAAAATGTGTTTGTCTCTTAAGTAAGGTGTATACTACATAAGGAGCTTGCCCACAAAATGCAATGGAGAATTTTGAACCCAAACAGCCAAAAGCTTCTTAAATATTTGAATTGATTGCCTATTTATTAAGGGCGCTAAACAAACCAGGGGCCTTTGGCTCGACTCGTGAAGACCTGAGTTTACAGGTCTAAAATTGGTTGTTAGAACCAGGCTTGGACTTGTATAAAAGCTCTTTTAATAAAAAGACCTCAGGCTCCAATTGAAAAGCTCGGTCTTAGAGCCTCTCAGGCTAGCCTAGTATATTAATTTTTATTTTTATTTTATATTTTTTATATTGCTTGTAATAATCCTCTCTTTCTTCTCAATCCATTTCGCCCCATTTTATTGGTTAAACAGACTTTTTGAATGATTTTGTTATATATTATGCCTGTTTGGATATACATTGAATTTATGAATATTTATGTAATTACTAGTGTTGTTAATTGTATACTTTGTTTAGATAAATTTTTGTTGTCTTGTTTTTTTAAACAGGTTAAACCAGACTTTTATTTTCTGTAAATGAGTCAGGCCACAGGTCGATAATTATATTCATAACAGGTAACAAGCTTGGTCAGGCTGTCATATTTAAACACAGACTTAACCTCTTAAGACCAAAGCTCGGCTTGACTCGGCTCGTTAATATCCCTTCTATTTATAAACATAACATATTGAAACATCCTAATAAGAGTTTTTTTTCTAAATGATAAATAACAATAAATAATTTCAAATCGAAAACCCTAATTGCAAAATTAAATTTTTTCATAAATAACAAAATTAACATCTCATCTACGTCAGTCACCTCATGACAGGTTTCATAATTATTATTTTGTTATATTTTATATTTCTCGAATACTCGCTGCTTTCCCTCCTATCTTACGGAAGCTTGTGCATTTAAGCGAATATTTCATGAATTATGTCAATTTAGCACATTCTCTCTGATGGGAAAGGGAGATGAAATTTTCTTGATAACAGGTCTTCGACTTTTCTACCTGTGCAAGCTTACTAAATTGACTTTCCCAGCAAGCTGCAAATGAATAATTTGGACTGCATTATTGCCATGTCTTTTTCTTAATACTAGAAATATTATAAAATGCTTGCTATGTACAGTGGAAGAATTAATGATAAGTATTACTAACGATTTCAATTGTTAAGAAGGGTAAAAAAATTATTTACTGAGAGATCATTATATTTTACTTAATAGATAAAAATATCCTTAATGAAAGTTATACGAACTCAGTGAAAATAAATAACCACTCAATACCAAGCAATATTAATTCTCAAATTTCTTTATATATTTATGTATCTTTTACAAAAATGTAGTTTATTTTTCTTCCTATACCTATGAATTCCATTGGATCCGAAAATGATACATTGGAAGAATCTTTTGAGTTAGCTATCCAGTGAGAACATATAACGACACGATGATAAGCCATAGTCGTTGGCAAAAATATTCTCAACTCTATTAATGTAATAATAATTTCATTTCAAATGTTAGACACTTAGTAAGAATTATATAATAACTGCTAAACAAAAATTAATAGACAATTGTATACAAAAAAAAAAATTAATAGACAATCACAAATTTCTTCATAATATTACATGTCTTTAGCAAAGCTTAGTTATGTAGACTCTAATATCATGTAAAACATTATTTTAATTCAAAAACTTAAATTGTTAGGTGAATGTTACATTAATTGTTGTATAATATACTTTTCTAACAAGAACATTATTTATTCTTGTTAGTAACTTAGTAATAATTAATGTTCATTCAATAACAAGTGATAATTATTTACAAATTTCTTCTTGATTTAATATATCTAAAAAAAAAATTATTGGGTTTAATGCCTCTCACATAAAAGTATTTCTTATTGAGGTTCATATTTCTTTTTTCTCTCTTCTTTTTACATGATCTCACATGGGCCTCACACACTTTTATATGTGTATGTAGAAAATAATTTTATCGCTTACAACATGAGAAACATCAAACCCAACTTTATTTACATATATTAGCCACCAACAAGAAAATAATCATTCAACAAAAAGCAGTAGTCCTTTACAAATTTATTCGTAACTTAATATGTAACTTTATTTACATCTATTAAGCATTAAGTGCAAACGAACAATCATTGATTAATAAGTAATAATAATTTACAAATTTAATTATAAAACCATCTTTTTTTTTCTTTTTCTTTTTTGTAAATTAAAACCATCTTTTCTCTATTATGTGAAATGTAAGTTCTTCTTTTAAATAAATTTTACGTCATTCTTCTTAATAATTTAAATCTGTTATCGTTTATTTTTATTTTTTTGGATATTAATCTGTTATCATTTATTAGTTATTATTCACAATAATTTTTCCTTGTACGTAAAGTAACATCAGACTGTCAACTTGGATATTGATAGAAATACATAAATTGTTTGTTGTAACGATTTCGGTTTTGTTCTTTCGGAAGTAGACATTACCAGTTAAGGAGATTAAAGAAAAGA
The DNA here is from genome assembly GCF_033153095.1 of Gastrolobium bilobum. Taxonomy (NCBI): domain Eukaryota; kingdom Viridiplantae; phylum Streptophyta; class Magnoliopsida; order Fabales; family Fabaceae; genus Gastrolobium; species Gastrolobium bilobum. The sequence goes on along the minus strand of NW_026895577.1, from coordinate 23,253 downwards.
AATGAAATTGAACTCATTTTTTTATCACTTTTGTTTTATTAACGTAAACATTTTTTTTTCAATTATTTATATGATTTCGATTATTTATATGGCCAAGTGTCAGTGTGGAACTATGACTGACCAACGAACCATCAAATAAAAACGAATCGATTGAATATGATCGACCAATTAGGCTTCCCAACAAGCACCTTAATATAGCATCGTACAGAACTATAGATCAACCCTTAAACATTGCTTCACCATTGTATGAAAATCAATCTTCCCCCAAATTCGTGTTACCCTTCATCAGTGGATGACCCTCAGGTGTCAAATGAGGTTGATCAGATAACCCAACTACCATAAGTGATGTGACCAAGTCTCCAAAAAAGGAAAAAAGAAAAAAACGTATTGTTCATTTGATAGTGGACGATTCAATTGGTATCGTGAGAGAATGGGTCATTGCCTAACAATAACAACTACGTAATATTCACAATATGGTTACCTAAATAAAGATTGTATCACTATCAATGATAGTTGACTCTCAAGTTCAATTTTCTTTTTTTTTCTTTTTTTTTTGTAATTTATGTTCAAATTTTTTAGGTTATGGCAAACGATTAACTAGGAAGAAGCACAAAATAGAGATTGGACTATCCAGCCATTCATGATGCCTCTTCTCTATACTACTTCAACTGGGTTATAGGTTTTTTCCCCCAAAACATACATATTATTCAAGGAAAATATGTTTACGAGACAATTTTATTTTATATACACATAAAAAAGTGAGTGAGATTCATTTTTTTTAGTGGATCCTACTAATTTTTGTGTTATATAGATAAAATTATCTCATGCAACATGAGAAACATATTCTCCATTATTTAATCAGTAATCCTATTGGAACCGCTTACACGTTTACAACTATTCACAACTATAAAGTAGCATGCATTAATGAACTACTTTTTACTGAACATTCTTACGTTCAATTACACACACATCATTATTGTAACCACTTGTGGTTCATATAGTACATAAGTAACATCACGCTTATATATAACTAAGCAGCAGAAAGCTCATTCGATTTTGAGATATTCTCCCTGGCTAACAGCACCTGAATGTGAAATAACTAGTTACGAAGCCACAGCTACAGAACTCCCTCCTTCACTGATTGGCATAAAACTCACCTTTCTCTGCAAATGTTGTTAATCCAAAAAAACAAAAAAAACAAAAAAACTGTTCAGCGGATGCAAATTCTTCTAAGCATGTTGATATGATTTAATACCTACGAACTGTATAGATAATACATGCAATTGTGCATAGAATAATATTATTTCCGCAACCACTCTTTCATAAATAATAATAGCAACTAAGTCTTGTTATTATCCATTCTTTAATAAATTAACTTTAAGTTATACAATATGTATGGAAGAATCATTATGCTGTGAAGAACCAACAAATTGAAAAGGACAGAGCATTTAACTTTTGGATTTCAATATATTGCTGTTGGGCCCTGCAGGGCTAGAGTCTTATTGATGTAGCATAATATGAAATGATTAATGTTCAAACTACTAGGCCATTACCCCCTCTCCTATAGTCTTATAATCAAAACAATTTTGCTTGTTGTCCGCTATATATGAAATATGAATGGAACGGAATTTATCACTCTTGTGTTTTGGAATTGTTAAGATTCCTTAGTAGAAGGTGAGGATTGATATCTATAATATAGAGGATATATGAGTGATTTTTTGATGCTGCAAATTATATATGTCACAGGTTGTAGGCACAATTTACATTGTCAAAATAATGAATCAAGATAAATATTAAATGAATTAATATAATTTTAATAATTAAATCATGTCAAAATTTGTATCATCTATATAATTTTTAGCATCGTAGACTCATCGCCCCTCTTTCTTTACGATGGTAAAAAATTGTCTCAGGAACTTTCATATGAAAAAATTCCTGAAATGATTGCTAATGCTAAAATTTTATTAGGAAAGCTCTTATATATATTAGAGTAAACACCCTTTTTAGTTCCTGACAATATCTACGAAGTCTTTTTCAGTCTCTGGCAATAAAAAAGGACCAAATTGGTCCCTGAAAGTACAAGAAAAGGGCCACTCTACATATTTGGGAGTTGACATAAGGACTAACATGACCCTTTTTTTGTAATTTCATGGATCAATTTGGTCCTTTTTTATTGCCAGGGACTAAAAAGGACTTCGTAGATATTGTCAGGGACTAAAAAGAGTGTTTTCTCTATATATTATACTAGAATCGTTATGCGTGTGGACCGTTTTATAATTAGTAAACGATATGCATTATTAGTAAAACTAATTTTATGTTGCATAAGATAATATATCTCATGTTGTGAAACAAAATTAAAGTGGGTCCCAGTTTGATTTTTTTTTCTTTTTTCTTTTTTAGTGGGTCTCACCTTTATTTTGTTTCACAACATGAGGTACATTATCTTATGCAACATAAGATTAGTTTTACCTATTTCAAATTATCAACACAATTTATATTGTTAAAATAATAAAATAAAATTTTGACTATTTAAAAAGTTACAATCAAACTAAAAAGTAAAGTGAAAGCATGACCACATCAAGATACCCATAAAAAGTTTAGTTTTGAGATATCAAATTCATTACACAATCATATGACAATATGTGTAAGTATTAAACTTTTTTCAGTACTTCAACATTAAACTTTTTCGTGTCTGATACTCTTCTTCAAAAGAATCACTAATTCATAGACAGATAAAAAAAGCTCAGTAACTAAAAGTGATGTACCTTAAAAACAAAAAAACACTTTAATAAAGATCAAACTTAGCACAAAAAACAAGCAACATACATGAACATTATGATCTCTACTTTTAAGAAAGCATACCTCACGTGACTTTGTACCCTTCCAATGCATTTCCCGGTTCAGCACACTAATCTTCTCTCCAATTTTCTCAATTTCATGCTTGCTATCACTGCTACTATTAGCCATGTACATATTCATAATCCTCTCTGCAGCCTCTGCTTCATCTTTGCTTCCATGGATCAGCTTTTCAACTTCTGCTTTTGGAAGCCTCATTTTCAACCTCACTCCACCATTCTGTGACCCTTCCATGTTGCTGCTCTGTGGTTTCATGATTGTAAGATCAGAAGCAGACCTTCGAGACAGAACAAGGCTTTCAAGCCTGTCTTTGGCACTCATGTTAATGCCAGAACGAACCCTTCTTGGAATTGTACTCTCTTTTGGAAGCTCCACAAGAAAATAGAGTCTTTTTGGTTGCAACTCTTTGTGTGCTTCCAAAGGCTTTGCTCTTATCCCATAATGCTTCACTGCCTCAGATTCTAACAAAACAAGACCAGGGTGGTCCTTAAGTACATCACCAACTTTCACTGGTGTCTTCAGCTTGAAGGTTTCCCCATCAATTTTCATTACTTTTGTGGTCTTCTTCGATCCTAAGGTATTTCCCATTACTACTAAGTGACTCAAAAGTGATGATAAACCAGATTTTTGGGTCAGGTTTTTTTTTCACTTTTTGTGACTCACTAATTAAAGAGCAAGAAGCAAAATATAGTCTTTAAAGGAAGATATTAACAACCAAATTCTTGTTGCGGGTAATCCTCACAAACCAACAAGGGTGTAACGTTCACACGGGAAATGGTGGTTGTGAGACAAAGACATTGTTGTATGGGTGGTTGTGGATTTTAGGGGCATTGGTCAATAAAAGATGGCAAAGTTTGAAAACCAGACAAATTTTTGACACAAGCTACCAAAACAGAAAACACTAAACTAAGTTGACAGAAAAGGTACCAAAACCAAATAACACTAAACTAAGAAGCGTTTCGCTTTCCAAAGAACGAAAAAGTAGAACAAGCATAGTTGTTACTGTGTTGTATATCCTATCTGTGAAGTACCGACACTTTAAAATCTCTGACGTTGATACAATAATTCAAAAAAGGTTCAAATGTTACGTTGCGTTGCATTTTGAGTTTCAACTATTAGATTTGTTGGATTATGATTATTATTTTATTGAGTTTAATATAAACATTTGGGATATCTCACGTTTCTTTATAAAATTGATGGGTATTATAAGTTTAACTTTATTTTTTTGTTAAATTATTGAATATTAAATATAATATACACTACATAAATTAAAAAAATTATATAATATCAAAACGTATCCTAACGTATCAAAATTTAACATTTTTAAAATTAACGTGTCGGAATATTGTGTCGTGTAGTATTCCGTGTAATGTGTCAGACATAGTATGTTGTTATTGTTTTTTCAACAACCATGTTTTTAATCTTCAACTTGAGGCCCCAATTGCTAGATTTTTAAATGTTAAGTGTTGGGTTTGGTTTTCTGATCTCTTCAACGATGTGACAAACGATAATCACGGCGGGGATTCAAGGATTTTTGAATGGTAGGACATTTCTTGCATGTGATGTGAAATCGATTTTGACTTTTGCTTGTAGGTATATGTGAAATGGACGTGTGACATGAAATTATGTGACACAATTTCCTTTGTTTATAAATAATTAAACCGTTTTTGATTTAGAATTTAAGATTTATAATTCACGAGATTGTTATGAATCAATTCCATATGTGTGAAAAATAAAATTTCTCCATCGAAGAGTTGTTTTTTTGTGAGTAGTGGAAAAGAGATTTAAGTTCAAGTCAAACCCTCAATATTCACTTAGTTCAAAAAAAAGTGAACGTGGAATTTTTTGGGAAAGGGTAACATTTTTCAAAGTGAATAAAGGTGAGACTAATAGCGAAGAAAATTGATAAACAAATGGTTTAAAGTTTGATTAGAAGCTAAAGTTCAAAACTGGAGTCCAAATTGATAGTCGGCTCATCAAATTGGAAAAAATATTGGACACGGTGAAATTTTCACTTTATTTCTAAAAGTTACTTCTACTTCCATGTTTGGCTGTTGTTCCCCACGACATCCATAAACAACAGAAAATAAAGAATAAAACAATATACCTAAGAGTTGTTGATCCAGTAATAATCCATCTAGATTTAAAGATTTGATTGTTCCTAAAAATCGCAGCTCCTTAAGAGAATAAAGAGATTCAAACTCAAAATTCCATTAATCGGATAAGATTTCAAAAATCTGTTGATATATATATATATATATATATATATATATATATATATATATATATATATATATATATATGAGGTAGAATCTTTTGACATAAGTAATTTGAAATTTGACACTTCATCCGAGAGTCGTTGATAAAAAAAGATCAATGGTGTCACATGCTTACAAATCAGAGTCGTTGATCTTTTTTGATCTAATGGCTGTCAGATGAGGTGTCAAAGGATCCTACCTCTCTATATATATATATAGGATCTTTTGATACCAGTGTCAAATTTCAAATTTGACACCTCAAAAAAGGTCAACGACTCTGATTTGTAAACATGTGACACCATTGATCTTTTTTGTTCTAACAACTCTCAGATGAAGTGTCAAATTTTAAATTTAACACTGGTGTCAAAGGATCTTATCTCATATATATATATATATATATATATATATATATATATATATATATATATATATATATATATATGAGCAAAGTTATAGTTACAACCTTTTTTTTACAACCTCTTACAACCATATCCTATCACCGTTGATTTCCGCCAATCAACGGTTATCATTTTAGCAAATTAAACTCATTAATTAATTATTAATTCACAATAAATGATAACCGTTGATTGACGGAAATCAACGGTGATAAGATATGGTTGTAAGAGGTTGTAAAAAAAAAGTTGTAAGAAAAAAGGTTGTAAGTATAACCTTCCTCTATATATATATGGTAAAATTATTTCTGCAGCTGCTTTACGTACAGCAACGACAGGTGTATGGTTATAATTCCCAATGTTTAATGCTTTTATCTTTTGTATGGTTATGATTTTCCGCATTTAATACTTTCAAGTATATATATGGCAAGTATTTGATTGTTGTACGTACAACAGCTGCAGAAATATAAATCCCTATATATATATATATATATATATATATATTAATTATACCATCTCACCTTTATATTGTGACAATTTACATTGGATTTAGGGAAAAATATTTCTGCATTTATTGCAGATAAGTTATCTGCATTTATTCTCAAAACAACGTCGTTTTGATATTGAAATCTTAAAAAATTATAAATATAAAGACTATTATAATCCTGAAATAAATTAAAATTACAAAAACATCATGATTTAGACTCCAAAACGACGTCGTATTGGACTTACTGCAGATAACTTATCTGCAGTAAATGCAGAAAAAGCAAACCCTTGGATTTATATAAGAATGTTTTATGTTTTAGAAAGAAATATACACACTTCTCCATCTATTTTTTTCTATATACCAATTTTAATTATTTTTTTGAGTCAAATCGGTTCTTCGTAGTTTTCACAAGTTTCATTTCTTTGAATTGGTTAAGGGATTAATCCCAAGTCAAAACTTAATCACAATTAAAAATTTACACCCTTAAAAATATATTTGATATGAATCAAGCTCAGATTTTAGTCTATATACACGACAACCAAATTCCACGTTACGTGCTTAATTTGTTGGGTTGTTGGGTTTTAATGGTGTCAGCACATCGTAGTCAATCCGTAATCATGGCACTAGCTTAACTATGAGGAGGAAGAATAAGGTGTTTTTCTAGTTAGAAGAATCAAATTTAATTATTGAATACTGTACGAATTATCAAAATTAAGAGTTTGTTAATGAGTTTTTTATTATAAGTATTAAGAAAATATTACTCTCCTTTTATATAAGATATGTTTTCTCACTTCGATTTTCGTATCCCACTTTTTTTTTTCTTTTTTCTTGTAATGGTGGAACCCACTTATTTTCTCTCTATAACATAAGATAACTATCTTATGTTAAATGAGACTAATAAAACCCTAATCATTATATAAAATTTAATAACAAAAATTTAATTCTTTCGTTCTCACAAAATAATGGCAATCATTAGCAGTTCACGTCTGCATTCAAACAATATATATTAATTAGCATAAATGTGACATTATAAAAATTTGGCTACGTCAATGTCATGTTACAATTTTCCATTTACGATTGAATAATTGGTTACCCAAAATGTGGGCTCGTAGAAATTTTTTACTCTCATTAAATGTGATTTTTCATTTTTAATCTTATTCTTAGACCAAAAAAAAAAGTTTTTAAACACATCCCCGGAGAATGGTCATCGAAATAGTTCGAGTCAAGTATCGGATTGGCCATGCATCGAATTCGGTCAAACTCGGCAAAATTCGGTGACCCAATCGAGTCATGCACTTTTATATATAAAAAAAAATCAAAAACCAAAATTATATCATTTTGTTAGAAAACAAATATAAAACTCATTTTAAAATTTTTTATAATTTTATTTGCTAGTAATATACTCTTCTACAATATTATTAAACCCGGCCCCGTAAGTATATGTAAATATATAATTTATATTAAAAAACTATAAATATACTTAAATACCTGGAAAAAAAATATCAATTTCAGATATTTTAATATAAAAAATAATAAATTACACATCATTCTCCAACAAAAGAGTAATTAAACATATAATATTTGTGATACAGATGTTTCAAGTTCAATAAATGACATCTCTAACTATAAATCAAATCAAAATTCTCTGCATATTGCATAATCAAGATAATAATAGTGTTGTAGGTACATAATCTATGTAAGTTAATAAGCTACAAATCACTCAAATATTTCAAAAGAAAACAAATCATTTGTGTTTGAGAGTGAAAAAAGGAAGACATCAATTGATGAGAACAATTTAGATTTTTTTTTAACAAATCGGGTCGGGTCACCAGTTGAACCGACCAAGTCACCGATTTTTACGAAAATCGTCCAGGTCGCACCGGGTCACACCGGTTCTGTAACATGACCAGTCCAATATGAAAACCGGATCGATTACATGACTGGTTCATCGGTTTACGGGTCGACCCGACCGAGTCGATCTGATTTTTATAGCATTGCTCTTCTACAATAACCCCTAATTTTAGCTTCCAATACTGAAGCAATTTGTGGAACAATAAATTAAGAGAATGTGACATATATCATTTCAATATAGATGAATTTGAAAAATATGAGTTCACAACATCTGACCTTTTGAATATCATTGAGAAGTATGCTTATGAGAATTTTGAGTTGCAATTTAAATTGATATAGTAATAACATGCATTTTTATTTATTTGTGTTTTATGAACTTGTAAAAATGTGATTGAGTAATGTTTGAGCTTATTTAATGAACCTTATTAATTCATTTTAGATATGAAGAATATAATTAAATTTATATTTATATATATATATATATATATATATATATATATATATTTATATATATATCCTAGTCAACTGATCTGACCAGTGACCCAGTACTCCAATCGAGTAACGAGTTTAATAACACTTCTTATAAGTACCGAGTTATAATTTTGAACATGATATGTACGTTTATATTCATGTCAATCAAAATGTGAATTGGAAGAAATGTGTCATGTTGTTAGGGCTAATCGTATTCGTGTCATGTCGTTAAAATTAAATAATTATATAAATACATATGTATATATCCAAATCACTTGTATCAATTTTATTTATTAATTTGAGGTTATTTAAGTAATTTTTTATTTAAAAATAAAATTAATGGATTATTTATGTCATATCGACCCCTATAATAAACAAGTTACGTTCTTACCTATAGTTTTGACACAAATAATTATTTGTGTCATACTTTTTGAACGTATTTATATTTGTGTAGATCCAAATATGATTCATCAACCCGAATTACAAGTGTGGTTAAAGTATATATAATTTTGTACAACTTACCACAAAAGATGTTTACCATTTTTACAACCACTTTAATCATCGTTGATTTATGTCAATCTAATGGTTATAATTTATTAAGAATTAATAATTAATTAATAAGTACAATCTAATAATTTTCAATAAAATATAACCGTTAGATTGACAGAAATCAACGATGATTAAGTTGGTTATAAGGGTGGTAAACTTTTTTGGTGGTAAATATATCCTTTTCCATATAATTTTAGTCTTTATACATGATTTTTATTTTTAATTGGTCTACACGTGACATTAATTTTTTTTTTTTTTGGTACATGACATTAATTTTTAATTTGGTACTTATGCAAAACAAGATTAGGGAGGAAACAAAAGATTAGATGTGGATTAGGAGAATTTACAATTATTTTGCATATTGATAACAGGAGAAATTGGATTCTCTCTTGCATAACAAACACGAACCCCAATGAGCATGTATTAACCTCTTTATAGCATGTATTCGGTGGGTTTTGAATTTTGAAATGCAGTAATCCTTGGTGGCACTTCTTTCATCACCATTAAAACAACACTTGTCTTTATAAATAAATAAAAAACTAAACAAACCAACACTAATCTTAATTACATCAGCAATCTTAATATTTCCTTATGATATAAGTTACAGTACCTATGATATGGCTGGATTTGAGCCTTTTCATTCTCAATAGTAGTTGCAACTCTTAAATTAAATTCATTACTCTTTGAACATATCAAATCATGAAATCTAACACAGTCGATACTAGGCCAATAACTCTTCGCTAGAATTTAAATTATGATTTAACCATATAAGTTGTCGATTTTCATTATACATATAGGATGAACACGTCACACGCTTATCATGTCTATAAAGAATGCATTTATCTTGGTTCGTCGAGATGTGAGTTCGGGTTTCGACTTTGGGATCCAATCAATAAGAAGATAGTGAGAAGGCGAGATGTGATCTTTCATGAAGATGAGAACATTCATGACATCTCGAAGCCCAAAGTCAGGGTTACTGTCAGACGTGAATAACCCATCCCTCATGTCCGAGCTGAAGTAGGGGGAGAAAATGAAGAAAATGAAGAAAATGATAACCAGCAACATGCTGATGATGACCAAGATACTGAGGTCCGAGTTGATGATGAGATACGGGATGAGAATGATGAACCGGGTACTCAAGCTGAAGAACAGCCAAGATATCTAACTCGAGAAAAAAGACCCTCTACAAGATACTCATCTGATGAATACACCGTTGTTGCTGAAGACGGTGAGCCTCAGAGTTATGATGAGGCTGTGATGAGCTTAGAGAAAGAAGAGTGGAAAAAGGCAATGCAAGACGAGATGAAGTCTCTGCATGAGAATCAGACTTATGAGCTGACCGAGTTGCCAGAAGGAAGACGAGCTCTAAAAAAAAATGGGTCTATAAGATTAAGAATGAAGAGAACGGGCAGAAGCCGAGATACAAAGCCCGGATTGTAGTGAAAGGCTGCAATCAGAAGAAAGGAGTAGACTTTGAGGAGATTTTTTCTCCTGTGGTGAAAATGACCTCGGTCCGAACCATGTTAGCCATGGCGGCTTTGATGGACCTCGAGGTAGAACAAATGGACGTGCAGACGACATTTCTTCACGGTGATTTAGAAGAAGAGATATATATGGAGCAACCTGAGGGGTTTCGAGTTCCAGACCAAGAAGACTTGGTATGTCGGTTGAAGAAGAGCCTATATGGCTTAAAGCAAGCACCTCGACAGTGGAATAAGAAGTTTGAATCATTCATGACAGATCACAAGTTTGAGAAGACAGAAGCCGACCACTGCGTATTTGTGAAGAGGTATGAGGCCGGAGATTTTTTGAATTTGTTGTTATATGTTGACGACATGCTTATTGTAGGGAAAGACAAATTGAGGATAGCCGCTCTGAAAAAGGCGTTGAGCTCGTCCTACGCAATGAAGGACCTCGGCTCTGCAAAGCAGATTCTCGGAATCAAGATTATCCGAGATAGACAAAAGAAGCTACTGTGGCCGAGTCAAGATAAGTATATTGAGAAGATTCTGAAGAGATTCAGCATGGACAAAGCCAAAACAGTGATCACCCCCCTAGCCGGACACATAAAGCTGAACCAGAAGCAATGTCCGAGATCTGATGAAGACAAAGATGAGATGCTGAAGGTCCCGTACCAATCCGTCGTCGGAAGCTTGATGTATGCAATGGTTTGCACTAGACCCGACTTGGCATATGTTGTTGGAATGGTAAGCCGGTATCTGTCAAACCCTGGCAAAGAGCACTGGGAAGCAGTGAAGTGGATCTTCAAGTACCTTCGAGATACGACCAACTTATGCCTCCGATTTGGAGAAAGCAAAGCCGAGTTGCAAGGCTACTCGGATTCTCATTTAGGGGGAGATTCCGACTCGAGGAAATCGACGACGGGATACATGATGAGATTTGCCGGAGGAGCTGTCTCTTGGCAATCAAGACTTCAGAAGTGTGTTGCACTATCGACAATCGAGGCTGAGTACATTGCCGCTACTGAGGCAAGCAAAGAGATGTTGTGGATGAAGAAGTTCCTCATGGAACTCGGCCATGATCAAGACAAGTACGAGCTGGGTTGTGACAATCAAAGCGCAATCCATCTTGCGAAGAATTCAACCTATCACTCCCGCACTAAGCACATTGATGTGAGGTATCACTGGATCCGAGATGTGGTGGAAGGTGGAGAGCTCGAACTCGTCAAGGTGCACACTGACCAAAATTGGTCCGACATGATGACAAAGTCGGTTCCAGCAAAAAAATTTGAAGACTGCTGTGAAGGAGCCGGGTTGATGCTGAAGCCGACGCATTGAAGTCGGAGGGAGAGATTTGTTGGGCTTCCTCCTTCAATGCTAAGCCCAAGCCCATTGAGGGATTTCCCAAAAACCCTAAACCTTAAACCCTAAATTCCACATCCTCTATATATTCATTAGTTGAGGGTGGAGGCTAGGTTAGAGATTGAGAGAGAAAAAATTGAGAGAAAATTATTTGAGAGATTTGAGCAAAGCTTTATGCTTTGTATTTGAGAGATCTCTAGAGAGAGTTTGAGTGAAACATCTCTAGGGTATTTTGATTATCACCATTGTTGGAGAGGTTGAGTTAACCACCACATTGGTGATTCTGATTATTTGTAACCATTATTTTCATAGTGGATTTTTGATCTGGACTAGGTCCCATGGGTTTTTACTTCTTCATCGAAGAAGGTTTTCCCACGTTAAAATTGCTTGTGTTCTCTCTCTCTCTCCTTCTCCTCTCTCTCTTATTTGTGTTTTTGATTTTCCGCTGCGCCGACTTGGTGAAATTCAGGCCGAGGTATTGCCGAGATCCGAGATCAGGATCTTGCTGTCTGACTTCCGCAAAAGGCTTTAGAAGCCGAGTTTGAGGGAATCGAGTTCCCAACAGATGGTGGCTGTGATAATGGTAGTGGTGCAAAGTAATTGAGAGAGACAAATATTTCTCATTTTGTCTCAAGGAACAAAACAAAACAGAAATTTTTTTGGTTCTTTTTTCTGTTTCCTAGCACAAAAATTAAATCAGTTCATCCAGGGAACAAAAAAATAAGTCGATTTTATCAAACGAGTTTTCTATCTATTTCTATTCTCGGGAATAGAAATGAAAAAAAAAACTGATTTCGAGAAGATTGTCATGCACACCCTTAGTATTTTGGGTTTAATTTTTTTGAATGTATGACAAACAATTGAGAATTAATCATTTATACACATACACATGGGGAGCTTCAACTTTCACAAATGTAAGAATGTCTTATATTCAATTTAGTCATTGATTTTGTTTAAATCTAAAGCTTTAATTTATTAATCACGTGAGTGGGTCAATATTACAACCATGCAAACCATCAAGACGATAATCAAATAATCAACTCGAATCTTGAAGTACTTTTTTTTGTTTTAGTACAAATCTTGAAATACTTTATTAATGCCATTTATGCAAAACACTAAATTGATATTCCCATCATTAATTATCCTTTGTCATAAAGGAACATTGGAGGAAGGCACATGAATAATTTTATTATATGGGTTTTTTTATATCTCTTTCAGCCCAATTTGAACTTTTGGCCCAGTAAAATGCAAAGGCAACAGAGGACCCTAATATAAGAATACTGCACCCAATGAATTTTGCAATATTCAACCTTGTAGTCACCCCTCTAACACAATACATTCGAACCAGAGGCGGAATTAGGGGGCTACGGCCCCCCTAAAATTTAAAGGAAATTCTTTTTATATAGGTAAAATGGCATTTTGGTAAATTATGAGATTATTTGTTTTAAAAGTTATAAACTGTGTGAGTAAAATCCTTTTAAGGGTTTTATTTTTCTCATGTTGTAGGAGAGAAGTTATCTTATATTGTGAGATAAATTAAATGAGATTCACCAATTTAAAAAAATAAAATAAAAAGCACGTTTTTTTACGTGAATGTAACCTATAGTAAAATCTCAGGTAACATAAAAGTATAATTTTCTTTTTTTGTAAAGGCTTTACTTGTCATCTTCATTCTGCAAACCGAAACGGAGTTGCCCCTGCTTCTCCTTGTAGGGTGTGTTTGATACCAGACTTTTTTTTAGTTTTCTTGGAAAGCATCACGGGGAGAATAACAATACCATGTTTGGTATAAAAAACATTAAACTTTTCCAGATAATTTTTTTTCCGGAAAATAGTTTGTGTGTGTGATTTTATGTACTGTTAGTATCATTGGAATACTATAGATTAGATAGAATTTATTCTCTACTACATTCCAGTAATAATTATTTCTCAGACAAACAAAAATTTCTCCTCTGTCAACTGTCTCCTAAAAGCCGGCAAAAGAACCGTACTAAGAACTTTTTGTGAAAGATTTTTCAACCAAAAGCATGTTTGATAAGTTTTGCCGGACTAGTGCAGTCAAACACGTCAAAAGGAATGACGAAACCAGTCCTGTCACGTATTGTTACGGGACAACTGGTCCACGTCAGAATTTGCAAGCAATCCCGTAGAAGGAGCTGACGACACCCAATCCCGTCAGAAACATTGACGACACTTTAACTCCACGTCAGCCAATCCCGTCACACTCAATAACAGAACTAGTGAAATAAAACAAAATGAATCCCGTCAATGTATTTGACGTATCTAATTATATTCATTATGTTCACACCACCTGCACATTGTGTATCATTAAGTTTCTAAAATATTATATAATATCATCCATGTTAAATCAACACAAGATGTACCCACCCTAAAAATTTAAAAACAAAACTTTATCGTATTATGTACTTTTAAATTTTGTATTTTATGTATTTATACAAGAGATTTTGACACAATTTTATTTGTATGTATTTATATATATTTTATATTTTAATTAAAATTCACATTTTATTATTAATTGTATTTTATGTATTTATATAAGAAATTTTGACACAACTTATGCTTATATCATGAGAACAAACAAAATTAAATATATTAAATATACATTTTATGAATTTTAATTATCATTTCATTTATGTTTTTATTTTATTTTATTTTAATAATAAAAAAAATATTTTAAATTTTTACTATGTAAATACATAAAATACAATTAGATATATAAAATGTGCCTATCAATGTAGAAAACAAGTTAAATCCAACACCATGTTATTTAAATCCAACCATACTATGCAGGTCTATCATTGAACAATATGCATTTACTTAGATACCGTCAATTACATTGACGGAATTCATTTTAAAATATTTTTTTATTTTTAAAATAAAATAAAAAAATGAAATGATAATTAAAATTCATAAAATTTATATTTAATATATTTTAATTTTATTTGTCCTGGTGATATAAGCATAAGTTGTGTCAAAATTTCTTATATAAATACATAAAATACAAAATTTAAAAGAACATAATACGATAAAGTTTTGTTTTTAAATTTTTAGGGTGGGTACATCTTGTGTTGATTTAACATGGATGATATTATATAATATTTTAGAAACTTAATGATACACAATGTGCAGGTGGTGTGAACATAATGAATATAATTAGATACGTCAAATACATTGACGGGATTCATTTTGTTTTATTTCACTAGTTCTGTTATTGAGTGTGACGGGATTGGCTGACGTGGAGTTAAAGTGTCGTCAATGTTTCTGACGGGATTGGGTGTCGTCAGCTCCTTCTACGGGATTGCTTACAAATTCCGACGTGGACCAGTTGTCCCATAATAATACGTGACAGGACTGGTCGTCATTCCTTTTGACGTGTTTGACTGCACTAGTCCGGCAAAACTTATCAAACATGCTTTTGGTTGAAAAATCTTTCACAAAAAGTTCTTAGTACGGTTCTTTTGCCCCTAAAAGCCACTTTTATTGTTTTCTCCGAAACTCTTTGCACATGCTTCTTCTGCTGGGGACGCTGACAATATCTTGGTGGGCGAGGACGCTTCTTCTTCAAAGCCACTCCTTGTTCTCTTCACGAGGTGATTTCTTTTTTTCGTTTTCACTGTTTGTTCCAGTTAACAAAAAAAAAATAGAATGGATTGCAGAACTGGTTATCTCCAACTAAAAATATTAAATTTTGTTTGCTTATTTAGTGAACCAGCTGGCAGTGGTCGTTTTGAATTTAATACATTTGTTATCGAAGGATTTAGAAATTGAAAAAAAAGTTAATAAGTCTGAAAGTACTTTTATTTATGATTTAATATTTTTTATTTTCACTCCCTTTCGTTAAAATTCTTGGCTCCAGCACTACTTCGAACCAATAAGGCCAAGGCCACGGGAAAACAAGAATAAAGTGGAAATTGAAATGAGGTTGGCCAGAATATCAAGGCTTGTGAAAAACGCAACAATCACATACGAAGTGGAACATAGACAACAATATATAGCCATCAACATGAGTGAAAAATCCTGCTACATATTGTTTTCATGTTTTTTACCAGACCCTATCATAGAAGTATCACCATTTTCTTCATCTAACTTCAGCTGAGTCTTGATCTCTGGTTCCTTCTCCTCGTTTTGTGCCTTTGCCATGTCATAAGATGCATGTAATCCTACAAACAGGTAATACACTAACAGAATTGCAGTCCACACACCAAATCTTTTAAATGAAGCGATATCTAATGATCCAAGAAGGAAAACATTGATGGCAATCGATGCTGATGGCAAGAATGGCACTAGTGGCACACCCCAAATCTTTGGCTTCTTCGCAAGTGGAACCAAAAGCCAAATCCCAACCGTTCCCACAATCCAAAGAGGCACAAATATAGTATAACCAACCCAATTTGAACTTTTGGCCCAGTAAACTGCAGAGGCAACAGAGGACCCTAGTATAAGAATAATGCACACGATGAATTTTGCAATATTCAACCTTGTAGTCACCCCTCTAACACAATACCTTCGAACCAATAAGGCCAAGGCCACAAGGGAAAACAAGAATAAAGTGGAAATTGAAAGGAGGTTAGCAAGAATATCAAGGCTTGTGAAAAATGCAACAATTGCGGTGGCAACAGACATAACAACCGTGGCATTAATAGGTGTCCCAGTTTTTTCATTTACTCTTGCAAGCCATGGAGGCAACAAATGAGTTCTAGCAATGTGTGTAAGATACCTTGCTTGACCCACTGCTCCAACAAGGAGAACACTAGTCATTCCTTTTAATGCTCCAAATGCTACAATGTACTTAGCCCAACTCATCCCAACAGCTTCAAATGCTACTGAGAAAGCAGCATTTTCATCAACCTCGGTATATTTTTGCATTAGGCAAAGTGTCATTGATAACAAGCAATATAAAAGTGTAGTAATTGCCATTGAGCCTACAAGACCAATAGGAATGTCTCTTCCAGGGTTCTTTGTCTCCTCTGCCATTGTTGAAACTGCATCAAATCCAACATAAGCAAAGAATAACACTGCAGCAGATTGGAAGATCCCACGGGCACCAAAAGGAACAAAATCAGAGAAGTTTCTGGTATTTGCTTTGGTTAGGCCAGCAACAATGATGAATAGGAGGACAAGAAAATGAACTATTGAGGTAATGTAGTTGATGTTGGGTTTGCTCTTTTACTAAAGCCCAAATGGGTTATTAGTATGAGAAGAGCCCAAGGAACCTAGAGCCCAATGAGCTAGGGTTTCTTGGAACCCATATAAATAGTACCTCTTAAGTCATCAGCCTCCTAGGTCTTTTTTGTGAGAAAGAGGCAAGATCAGAATCTAATCAGTGCCCACACACTTCCCCTTCCTCCTCGAGAGATAGTTTGGAAGATCTGCCACAGTCCAGCTTCAAGGAGGTTGTTCGTGCTGCGGCGCTGAGGTGAGCTGTTCGTGAAGAGAAATCCTACAAGGGTAGATTCTACACGAGACCTGCGCACCGAGAGGTAATTGTGAAACAAGGATGATTCAGTAAGCATACCAATGTACTAGGTCCTAAACTGTTTCCGCATAAATCTAAGATATCCTTCAATTGGTATCAGAGCCTTGGCTGTACATTGGTATGTGAATCTAGTTTCACTATTCATGTAATTAGTTTTGCTTCTTGAAATGTGGCACCTAGGGTTCTAGGATTATGGTATGAATCTAGCATGTGTATTTTATAATTCATTTTCATAAAAGTTTAAATTTTAATCGGTAAAAATGCTTTAATCCATGGTTAGGATCTCTCGTGTATTTCTCGATTTGTAACAAGGAGGCTAATCCCATATGATTAGGTTTCCTCCTTGCTGTTTTTGTTTATTTTTGGAATTTCTGTGTATTTTTCCAATATTTTGTAAAAGTTCAAGATCGAGAAACCGCGAGTAAGATGCGCAGTCAGTACTGTCGGAGACTTTTCGAGGTCTTCCCGATCTCGGAATGAGGCGATCTATATATGGTTGGAAAGAGGACGGAAAGACGAACGCAACGGTGGATGGATCGCCTCCATCGGAGGCTTCACGCTCCTCCACGCGCTTGCACAAGCGGCTGAGAGTGGCCGCCACTCTCCGGCAAAGAATGGGAGAGTGAGGGAGCGTCCAGCCACCTTTTTGGGTGGTTCCGGTGGCGGTGCACTCGTCTCTACGTGGTGATCCTTCCCCTGGAGTTTCAGCGTGATTTGACTTCGGGTGACGGCGCGACAGACCTGACGGCTAGGGTTCCTCTTTCGCGTCCTAGGGTTTCTCGCCAAAGGATTGGGTCTTTGGGCTTTTGGGCCCATGAAACCCTAAAGGGGCTTGAGACAGATACTATGGGCTAGGCGAAAGTCGAATTCCAAAGTTGTATTATTTAATTTAATTTAATTTAATTTTGTTTAGAATAGGAAGGCCATGGATTAAAGTAATTATGATTTATTATTTAATGCTTTTATTGATTGGTATAAATTATATGATTGATAACATGCTTTATTGCGATAACATGCCATATAGAATAGGTGGTGCCATATTGTTGCATAACTTGTATGATTGCATGAGCATAATAGCTATTATGTCTTCAGCGACTAGTATGATAGTTATTATGGGATTATTTTGATTTTAAATCATCCTAAGAAATTAATTAATAATTATTATGATTTTTATTAAAAATCTAGATTAATAATTGAATTAATTAATTTTGGATAATTAACATCAAGACAAATAATCGTTATGGAAATTATTTTGATTTCAAATTATCCTCATAAATGATAATTATTATGATTGTTGCAATCTAGATTAATAATTAAGTCAGCTATTTGGATGATTTAAATCTAGAAAAATAATTAGAGAAAATTTCCTAAGAGTATTATTTTATTTTGCGAGTAATTTGTGGGTTTTCTGAAATGGTCATGGAATAACACACGCTGCATACAACATTCATGTATCATGATTGTTTGGAGCACACGCTGACGTAAAGTGACCGGATTTCAGGACCTTAATGCTTTCAAAATTATGTTAAGCTTAGTGCACGTTTATCGGCGCTATTACTTATATAGTTTTTGAAATCAAACAAAGAATACTCTCAATTAAATAATTCTTGGAAATTAGAAAATGTTGCTTATGTTGAATGGAAGGAGATTTAAATTAAGAGATTAATTTAACCTTCAAGCGCATTATAGGACCATTAATAAAATAATCATGTGAAGTCCCATCGAATAAGCATGATTGGATTTTATTAGATTGGACTTAAATATCTATGGGAGGAGATTTAAATTAAGAAATTAATTTAACCTCCAGGCGCATTGTGGGCCTATCAATAAAATAATCATGTGAGGCCCCAACGGATTAGCATGATTGGATTTTATTGGGCCTTAATAATTTCAAAATTTTAATAAAGTATTGTACGACCCATCGTCGATAATACTAAGTTATTAAAGATAATTTTGAAATTAAACAATGAATTCGACTGGGCTTATGAAAATTCTCAAACAAAAATGTTGAATGGGTGAAGGTTTTAAAAATTTATTAATTTTAAAACCTATGGGCTCCATTTGTGGGTTTATTAGTGAAATGGTTATCGCTGAAGCCCCATCGGATAAGGATAATCAGATTTCACTAGATTAAATCTTAATAATTTCAAAATTTTAGTAAAGTATTGTACGGCCCATCGTCGGCAATGCTTAGACACTAAGGATAATTTTGAAATTAAACAGTGGTTAATTACGTTCAACTTTGGTAAAATTGTTAACCCTCCCATCGAGGCTCTGGCAATGGCACTGAAGGCCCAAATAACAATTTTGGTTTTTACAAGTGACTTGCCCATCGTAAGCCTTGTAAAGATAAACTGAAAGATTGTTAACAATAAACAAGAGTAGTTATGAGAATCTACTTGCACTTCGTTTGTTTATTGCGTTATTTGTTTGTAATTGTGTGCTTTATATGTTTTTCAGAAAATATCTTAGAAATGATTTTGAGTCGAAAACCTCTAGATGGTACCAACTATGAATAAGTGAAAAACAAATCTTTGATATTGTTCTAAAACATGGAAGCTAAAATTTGTCCTGACAATGTGAGGGCCATAGCAACCTGCAGAGAATGCGTCTAAGGAAGCTAAGATGCATTTCTCAGATTGGGAAAGGGCAGAAATGGTAGTTCGCTGCTATATTATTGTCAGTCTTTCCAAATACTTGCAGAAGAAGTGTACATGATTAAGAGTGGAGTAAAAATGCTTCAGACTCTTAATGACATGTTTGCTGCGTCTAGCAGCTCTGCTAGACAGAATGCAGTCGGTGCAGGTTTTGCTAAGAGTCTTGTTAAATCCAAAGGGAAACCCAATGGTGGTAACAAGAACAAAATGACTTGGTTATCAGTTGTCAAACTAGTTGCTATGAAGAAGCTGCAAGGTAAGTTCTTCAAGTGCAGACTGAAGGGATACTGAAAGAAAAATTGCCCAGAGGTGATGAAAAGAACCTGACATGGGCATATCAAGGCCTGATCAGTGAATGAATTATTGATTCAGGAATCACTGATTATGTTTGTTACTCTTTGTAGTAGTTCAAACATGGCATACCTGTCAGCAATGGACATAGATATTTTAAGCTTGAAAATGGGAACTTTTGTCTGCATTTGCAGTAGGACAAGTTATTTATAAGACTATGGTTTTGGGTGACTGTTTATTTGTTCCAGATTTCAAGAGAAATTCAATTTTTGTTAGTTGTTTTGGTTAAAACATGGGTTGACAATGCAATTGATTCCTCAGTTACATTTCGAAGTTCATCTTCGTCTTGTTTGTTCTGGTACATTGTTTAAATAGTCTTTATTACCTATGTCCTATAACCTTTTTAAATTTGTTATGTTGAATGGAAATGATGATAAACAAGGATTTTCACCAAAGAAATAAAAGTTTCAAATGAAACATAACTTTGGCCTTTGTGATTGAGTCACATTATCTCAAGTAGAAAATATGTTTTAGTTAAAAGAGGGACTGGAAGTTCAATAATCTTTTAACTAACAGCTACATGTTAGTACTATTTGGAAGGTAAAGTGGCCTAGCAATCCTACAAGGGCCAATAAGGTTTGCGCAACTATTCAACTGGAACTGGTATATACTAAAGTATGTGGACCACTTAGTGTTCAGACCAGAAGAGGTGATGAGTACTTCATTATATGAATGTTTACTCTGGATTTGGACAGATGAACCAAGTGCGCTATAAGTCTAAAGCTTTTGGAAATTTCCAAGAGGTTTAGTCTGAGGCAGAAAAGCATGTAGGTGTTCAAATCAAAAACACTTTGGTCTGACTAAAGTGTTGGCTACCTGTCTGGTAGGTTCAGGCGTTACCTGATTTAAGAGGGGATAGTTTTTGTAACTGTCAACTCTAAGAACGCATTAGTTGAATAAAGTTGCAGTATGCAAAAATCAAACATTTTTAGACTTGGTGAAGATCATGTTCAGTTATTCATCTTTGCTAATGTTGTTCAAGGGAGATGCCTAAGAGAAGGAAATCTATCTTCTTAACTTGGTTCCGTCAAAGTTTGTTGTAAAGACACCTAAAGAATTATGGATGTTTTACCTATAAATACACAAGGTCTAGTGCAGTGCATTTCGTAGTGGGAGAGAACCTTGTTAACTCTCAAGTTGTCTCTTGTTGAGTGATATTGATCCTACTAGTTACGATAATGCACTAGAAGATGTTGTTGATCAAGTGTTGCTCAAGCTATGAACAATGAGATGAAATACTTGTATTTCAACTCCGTTCGGTCCTGAGTAGAGACACAAGAGGGGTAAAACTCACAAGGTGCATGTGGACATAAAAGGCAAAGAGAGGATGGACAGGAAGGTGAAAACCTTCAAAGCTAGCTTGGAGGCAATTTTTGCCAGACGCCATGCTTGAGTCTATCCAGATTCTCTTAGTTGCTATAAGTCTCAATTATGAGATTTCATTTTGGGAGTTGGATGTCAGGATATCTACATACAACAACCAAAAGGGTTTATAGCAAATGAGTAGGAACACACGGTATGCAAGTTGTGAAAGTCAATTTCATAGACTTAAGCAAGCATCCAGGTCTTGAAACATCAGTTTTGATCAGGTTATCAAAATTTTGATTTTGAGAGAACCTTGATGAATGATGTGTATTTGTATGTAAAGGATACAATGGAAGACAGTAGCTTTTCTGGGGGTCTCACGTAGATGATATGCTCCTTATTAGAAACAATGTGGAGGTAAAATCAAGCAAAAAGAGTTGGCTAAGTTAGTGTTTTGGTATGGAAGTACTGGGGAAGCCAATTATATTCTTGGTATAGTCCTTTATGAGGCCGGAAGAATAAGTTGTTGGCATCACCTCAGGCTACTTACATTGACAAAACCCAAAATTCAACATGAGAATTCTACGAGAAGAATTATAATTCTCAGATGTGGAATTCATCTTCCTAAGGAGTGACCAAAGACTTCTAAGAAGGAAGAATGCATGAGCAAGATATCTTATGCTTTGGCAAAGGTAGACTAATGCATATCATGTTGGGCGTTAAACCAGACATTTGTCACGCAGTGGGAGTAGTGAGATAGTACCATTTTGAACCTAGATGAATACTAGATTATTGTTAAGCATGTACTCAAGTATCTTTGGAGAACGAGAGATTATATGCTGGTATATTCTAGTGGGAGTCTTGAAAAGCTGAGTTTTCAAAAAAATCAGTTATTTCAAGTGGATATTGACTCAAGAAAATCAACCTCGAGCTATGAAGTTTTTCACTAAACTCAGATAGCATTAGAGGTGGATCTTGCAGACCCACTTACTAAGAGTTGCCTGAATTTGTGCTCGAGAGGCATATTACTTCTTTGGGTCTTGGGAGTTGCAGTTTGCATTAAGCAAGTGGAAGTTATAGACTTACATTGCACTCTTGGAATAAGACGATGAAACAATAAAATCATTTTCTGAATTTCATAAATGGTTTTATTTATTTATTTTGCGCACTATTTACAAACGTAAAGGTCCGGATCAAATTGTGGAGTATATGATCATATGGATACGTTCATGGAGGACATGATCATAGGATCTCACAATTGATGAATGGAGTCACAACCGTTAAATAAAGTTGGGCACTTTATTGAGGCTGCAATATTTTATGAAATGATTTTGTCCGAATCATTGTAAAAAATTGGTTTTAATTAACATTCACATTGAAAGGATCAAGTAGAGATTTGATTAAGGTTGTTTTTCTGTCATAAGGTATCAAATCAAGTTAACTATAGTTATGTGATTGCTCTTAATCCTGAGTTTATTATAAATAGGTAATCAAATAGTTTTCATTCTTTGATTTACCAACGGGTGAGGTTGGATCTATTGACGGCCAATAACTGGTATTTTGGGAGTGAGATTATTTGATTATCAGTATGAGATAAACAACATGGAATTTGTAGGATATGTCCCTTTGATATGTTTTGGTACTTGGATATTAAAGACACTGGCCAGTGCATGTAATCCATTAGAGAAACTATCATAGTCAAGGGAATAAATAATTGATTGAGTTAAAACTGTCAATCAATTATAGACATTGTACAA